>NW_015518782.1:518-2963 GCF_001515645.1 Sinocyclocheilus grahami | reverse complement strand
TTTTTTTACAGTGAACTACATTTAAGGTAATTTTAACTGTACATTTGTCACAATTGAGTAATTGTAATATAGCATCTCATTGCTTATTTCTTTTAATGTCTGATACTGTAAATGTTCGCCATTGATTTTACTGTACAAAGCTGTTTTGCATGTGGTTCAACTCATTTTTTTCTGTTGTGTTTTTTTCAAATTTGTGGTGCAGATTTCTTTTAAATAATGATCGTTTTTAAGCTTTAAAATGTTTAGATGGAGTCTATTGATTTCAAGTCTTTTACCTGGCTAAAAATGTCATTGAAATGTCACTGGATTTATTAGAAACCACTGTTTAATTTGGATATTTTGTCTGATTCAGCCCTAAAGTCCCATAAACGTCAGGCTCTGTTGGGCCCGGTTCAGCTGTGTGGATTGTGCTTTATCCGAGTCAGTGTTACACTGTAATTGTGTCTGGCATTATAATACTGCACTGCATCACATCCAAGCATGAGGTAAACCTTCACTTTTAGACTTACTAACATTGGCTGCTTTTGATCTCAGTGTGATTTAGGACGGGATTCTGGTTCGGTCTATGTAATGGAAACTTAAGTCAATAAACGTGGCTCAAGTGCCTCAGCCTATAAATACAAATTTAGACTTTCATAAAAGAGCTAACGGGTCAATTTTCCTGCTATATCCACATAAAACACTTCCTGCGAGCTGTCAGTGAAGACATTTGGATTTATGTGTTTCTGACTACAGTGATTTTGCAATGGCACTACTATAGCATACTTGCTGGGTTGTTGTTGTTGTACAGTACATTTTCATATTCCCATCATTTATGTCTTAATATATTGGATAGGATATTAAATGATTAGTTATTGATTATAATAATCAGTATAATAATACAATAATTTTAAAATTATGTAAAATAATTTAGCACAATTCTATTATAATTATATTACTATAATAATAATAATAATTATTATTATTATAAACATGAATAATTATATAATACCGTATAGCAATATAATAATAATAATAATAATAATAAAATAACTAAAACTAAAATAAAAATAAACAAAATAATAAATAGCATTTTAAAAATGAAAGATAAATCGATTAATATTAAATGTTAAAAATATTAATAAAAATGGCAAAAGAATAAAATTGCTAAAAACTAACTAAAATTGAGAAGAAAACTGAAAATACACAAATAAAGCTTATTCAAATATTAACAAATACTATAATAGTAGATAAATAATACTAAAAGTACACCGTTTTTTGAATAATTCCATACATTATAAAATATTTTAAAACATTAGCAGTTTTTTGAAGATGGAAATCAAAATAGTTTGTATAACGAAGTATGAAGTGGTGTGAATTTTAAATTACTCACTATAGTTGCAATTTTTTGTCACATCCTTGCTGGTATGCTTTTTTTTTTAAATGCATTAAACAATTTATTGAGAAATATTCTTTGTTTGTTTTTTTTAGGAATATTGTTTTGATTGATAATCAATTGATTAGGTTCTGGGTCCTCAATGTCACTTTCCTTCCTGTTAGTATTTGGTAAAACCCCTAAATTCTCTCTTCTTTAATGACATCATCGGGTGCTTTAGAGCAGGGATGACCCAGTGGTGCTGCGTTCAGCATCATTTGGCCCGGTGTATGTCCACACATTGGCAGTAATCACTGTACCTCAGCGCCTGGCTGTCGCAGGTACAAGCTAATGAACAACAGTGCTTATATGTGTAGTGTTGTAGGATTAGGCCGGCCAGGCCACCTGCTGCGCGGACACGGCTCTTATCTCGCGCCTCGTGTCATAATTTAATGGGAGGCTTGATAATTTCATTAAAGGTCAAGACAGACGCATCTCATAAATGGAAGCGGGGTGTTTAGGAGGGCAGCTCTTAAGCACCTGTCTGGGGCCGTGTGCCGTAAAGGCCCTGGGCAAGTGCCCGACTTACTGTGATTCAGGAACTGTGTCGACTACAAATAGCCGGGATGAACAAAATCTTATTTCACGCTGTGAAATAGTCATTTTGTATCACGCTAACAGTGTGTGTCACTGTGCTGGAAATTCAACACAAAATTGGTTTAGATATTAAATAACCCTGTGGCAATGCCTGTTATGGGTAAACCAGCAAATGTGTTACAAAGGTATTTTATTAAATTTTTTTTGGAACTAGATATACACAAACCGAAGAGCTGTTAACTAGTGAACAAGTTGCGTGATTACATTTGGAAACGGGAAACCACTTCAGTTAAAAACAAGATACAAGACAAATAATATTAGACACAAACATCATTTACAAAATAGTTCAAATTTGGGGTCCGTAATTTTATTTATTTATTTATTTATTTTTTAATATAAAGTCTCTTATACATCTATTTGATCAAAAATGTAGTAAAAATTGTGAAATATTATTACAATTTAAAATACCTGTTTTTATTTGAATATATTTTAAA
>NW_015518782.1:0-397 GCF_001515645.1 Sinocyclocheilus grahami | reverse complement strand
CCTGTTGTCCTTTTTCTTTTTTTTTGGGAAAAACCCGGATTCCTTTTTTTTTTTTTTTTTTTTTTTTTGGTGAAAAGAAAGTAAAAAAAAAAAAACAATTAAAAAACTGTCACTTGATAATTTTAATGTCTTTTATTTAATTTTTAAAAAAATATTAATCGTTCTTTATTTTTTATTTTTTAAATTAGATTATGATTTTTTTAATTGGCTCTGAATAAATATTATACAGTATAACAATTATATAAACATATTGTGTAATATAGTATAAAATAATTAGATACTGTGCTTTAGCTTTTAGACCAGTTGCATGGTAAAATGAGGTCAAATTGTGTCTCTAAACTCCTCCCCTTTGAAGCACTGCTACTTCAGAAGTCTTTAGTGCTTGTGTTGCATCTTT
>NW_015518781.1:2551-2963 GCF_001515645.1 Sinocyclocheilus grahami | reverse complement strand
TTAATTGTAGTGGGAGGAGTTACAATCAGCTGAGCGTCAGCTGATTCTGGCTGCCTGAACTATGCTTGAGCTCCATTCACCACTCAAACTAGATTTCAGTCAGGACCACTCCGTTTGATTAAGATTATTATAGAGGTCCTGAACATTATTTTGGCGGCAGGCTTCGCTCTGAAGTGTTCTGATTCTGAGCTTTTCCACAAGCAAACCTCACTGAGCTTTGAACTCCCAACACAATGACATAGCATGTTAATTCTAAGATCAGTCAGGGAGCCCAGCAACTTTTGTGGATGCTTTCTTGGCTCAGCACAGAGGAGATTACATATTTCAATTATAATCGGGAATGCTGTTCTCTGGTAAGACGATTGATGAGAGTATTAACAGAAAACTGATGAACATTAGACAATTTTTTTTT
>NW_015518781.1:0-991 GCF_001515645.1 Sinocyclocheilus grahami | reverse complement strand
GTGTGTGTGTGTGTGTGTGTGTGTGTGTGTGTGTGTGTTTGTGAAGGCTGCAAATACATTGTCTGCGTAGCACTGTGGTCATCTAGAGTCAGGGCCACTGCCGTCTCCATGGAAATAAACTCAAAGAGACACACACAAACTTTTTTGATACACCGTTTCCTGTGAACTGTGTGACAGTCAGAAGAATTTCTTGGAAGTGAGATACTTTGTTTTGTGATACAATTGTGATTACAATATGCAAGCAGTTAGTGCCTACCTAAAGTGCTATGGTGGTACCTTTATTTAAAATACGGTGATACTGTGGTTTGGTTTATATATAAATAAATAAATATAACAGCATCATTCAAGGACGCATATTCTGGATAACTCACGCAGAGGCTTTTATGAGTGGTGCATGAAAACTAAGATACTGTGGGTGGTTACCATGGCATTGCTGTTTGGTTATTGATTGCTATCAGTGTATTGCTTTGTATTTACGTCCTTGATGATTGTTAAGCTTTTAACAATCAGTACGGAAGGAGAACAGTTTACATAACTTGTATAAGCAATGATGATATTTGTTAGCTAATATTAGCTAGACTGTTATGTTTATTTCTTGCATTTCTGTGGAATTTACATCCGTAAACTCGCTTGGGCATTTATTGCTGAAAACAGGGGTGTTGTCATTAACTAAAACTAAAACATTTTTGTTAATTGAAATAACGATGAAATGCAATATAAATATTAGATTTAAAAGGGTGAACTGCCAACTAACCAAAATAAGTTGAAGTTGAAGCACCAAAATGACTGGAAATAAATTGAATCATTGGAAAGAAAGAAATTACTAAAACTGAACTACTATAAAACTACTATAGTTTTTAATAATATTTTGCTTTTATTTTTATAATTTTCTTCATTTTTTTAAGTTTTGGTATTTTTTGCAATTTTGCTTTTTTGAAACTGAAACTGAAATAAAAATTAAACCTATATACAGTATATATATACATACATA
>NW_015518780.1:1252-2964 GCF_001515645.1 Sinocyclocheilus grahami | reverse complement strand
GTATAAAATAATGTTTATTTTATTTCAAGTTTTTATTTATTTATTTATTGTTTATTGTTGTCATTGTCAAGAAGCATTTTAAATTTTTTTTGGCTGTAGGATTTTTTGAGTATTTAAGTTCTACGAGCTTAAAAACGTTCTTTGTTACATTTTAGGTTCTTCTGACCATTGATTTAGTTCTAAAGTAACAATAATAATCAAGTAATAATTTCTGCAGTTTGAGACGGTTGCATGAGGATGTTGATTGTGACATGTGATCAGAGGGAAGTGAAGACAGACTCACATGTACAACATCATTTCCAGATGCAATGTCTGTTGAATTGTTGTACTTTTTTTGTAGTCTGCTGATACTACTGTCTGTATTTTCCACTTCATCCTGTTATAATGTCATTATGAGCTCCATAATGGATTTGTCTGTGTAATCTAGGTATTGCATTTTATCATTGTCCTTCATTTTACTCGTGACTCAAACCCTGTAGTCGTTCAGACATCGTCTCTCACATTACAGAAGCACTGAGTTCAGGTGTCCTATAAATGCACTAGTAAAGTCAGTCTTAAACTATGCGTTGTAAAATCGTTTTTTGAGAGCGATTTACAGCTCGGCTGTTTGTCTTTTCTCCTCTTTGCTCATCGCACTCATAGAAAAACAGGAAAGACTCGCTGTCCTCCACATCAGTTTTTTCATACAGCAGTTTTTTCCCATCTGTGCATCCCAATGTTTCACTGCAGGAGTTTTGTGTTGCAAGTTGTGTTGTTCTTTGCAGTAACATGCCCTGATAAATTAATCACTTTAAAAAAATTGTTCACCTCCTCAAAACAAATAGCTGAACATGTGCTCACCCTCAGGCCATCCGAGATGTAGATGAGTTTGTTTCTCTTTATCAGATTTGTAGAAATGTTGCACTGCATCAGTGTCTCAGCAATGGATGCTCTGCAGTGAATGGGTGCCGTCAGAATGAGAGTCCAAACAGCTGATAAAAACATCACAACAATCCACAAGCAATCCACACCACTCCAGTCCATCAGTTAATGTCTTGAGAAGACAAAAGCTGTGTGTTTGTAAGAAACAAATCCACCATTAAGACGTTTTTAACTTCAAACCATTTCTTCTAGCTAAAATATGAGTCCTCTATTCATAATATTGCTTTCTCCAGCGAAGAAGTCGTCTGGTCTGAATCAGGGTAGAAATCTGCACAAATCAAGCACCGTTTACAAGCCAAAACAGCTCTAAACAAATATGTGAGCCTGGAGCACAAAAGCAGTGTTAAGTCGCTGGGGTATATTTGTAGCAATAGCCAACAATACATTGTATGGGTCAAAATTATTGATTTTTCTTTTATGCTAAAAATCATTAGGATATTAAAGGGGTCATATGATGCTTTTTTTAAAGATCATTATTTTGTGTATTTGGTGTAACAGAATATGTTGACATGCTTTAATGTCCAAAAAACACATTATTTTTCAAATACTGTACATTATTGTAGGTCCTCTATGCCCCGCCTCTCTCAAACGCTTCGTTTTCTACAAAGCCCCTCCTTCTGACAAACATAGTCTGCTCTGATTGGCCAGCTGACACAGTGCATTGTGATCGGCCGAACACCGCAAGCACTCGTCGGAAATGTAACGCCCCTTACCATAATCGTGAGTTTCATCTTTCAAAATAAATGTAAAGACAGTAAATAATGTCATTAGTTTTACCATCAGTTCAAGCC
>NW_015518780.1:0-878 GCF_001515645.1 Sinocyclocheilus grahami | reverse complement strand
CCTAGAAACACACAGCGTCTCCCTGACATGCTGCTTCAACACTAACTGCGGTTACTGAAACCACGCCTTCTTTCTTTGCGTGAACATTTGGGTGCATTATGCTAATATTTCCACATAGTGAGGTAGATATGTGGGGGCGTGTTAGAACGAACCGTTTTAGGGGGGCGTGGCAGAGTAAGAGGAAGCGTTATTATGAATTATGGACTCATATTATGGCCAGAAGCAACAGTTTAAAGTTTAGACGCCATAATGACGGATTTGTTTTTTACAAACACGCAGCTTTTGTCTTCTCAAGACATTAACTGATGGACTGGAGTGGTGTCGATTACTTGTGAGTTATTGTGATGTTTTTATCAGCTGTTTGGACTCTCATTCTGACGGCACCCATTCACTGCAGAGCATCCATTGCTGAGACGCTGATGCAATGCTGCATTTCTCCAAATCTCATCTGAATGACCTGAATGAATGAATCTTGAATGACCTGAGGGGGAGTACCTTTTCAGAAAGACTAGGAACTTAAAGTAGTTTTGATTAGATGTTGACAGATCTGTTTCTAGTTATTCAGTTTATGAGAGAACCAGTGCCAGACCACAAGCCCTTAAAGGTCTCATTTATTTATTTTTAACATTCTCATTCAAGTCACACACGTTCTCCTGTCTCCCACCCTTCAAACACACACACACACACACACACACACACACAAACCGCTTTTGTTTCAGTGAGTCCTGGGTTGGTTGGCAGGAGGAAGTCAAATGGCAGCGCATGGAGACAGTAGACAGACAGAGACGTCAGTGAACGTGAGTGAGAGGAAGGTCACAGATCAGACTGTAGTCTGTCTCGCTGTTGGGTT
Organism: Sinocyclocheilus grahami; assembly: GCF_001515645.1. Taxonomy (NCBI): domain Eukaryota; kingdom Metazoa; phylum Chordata; class Actinopteri; order Cypriniformes; family Cyprinidae; genus Sinocyclocheilus; species Sinocyclocheilus grahami. The sequence continues at coordinate 28 of NW_015518780.1, read as the reverse complement.
CAGCATCCTGCTGTTTGCATGTCTAGTT
>NW_015518779.1:1771-2964 GCF_001515645.1 Sinocyclocheilus grahami | reverse complement strand
GAATTTTAATTATGAGGTCAAACAGATCTCTCTGTGATTAATGTGCAGCAAACCCCCATTGATACTATCCTCCCTATAGCAGTGCTTTGCCTACAGCTGTCTGTATCTCCTTCGTCTTGTATTAAAAACCAATACTGAAAACATAATTCCTGCATTTGAACATCTATATTTGAAGAAATTATCAAATAGATTAACTTTGTCAAGTGACTGAACACAATACAAAAACAAATCACCAAAATGGGCAGAAGAAATCACATTGTGAGTCTTTCTCTTTTAGTGTTTTAGTTAGCGTGTTAGCAAATGGTAAACTATTCAAAAATTATGCCATGTGATTTATCATCGCCTAGGTGCATTATCATCACAAAGTCCTACATGCTACACCTATAAGGCTGCACAGATATCCCATCAGGCAGGGTTTAGACCAACATAATGCAATTTATTTTTCATCTCTTCAGTTCTATCTTCTCCTGTTTTATCAGAGTCATCGAGTGTTTTTTATTTATTTAGTCTGGACCGTAACAACTCCAGGAGCTGGTGTCTTCTGCTCCCTGTTTTATTCCCCTCTTTCTGGGCTGCTGGTGTCCTTCCAGTACCCTTCTTCTCCTCTCTTTATCTCCTCAGAACATCTGCCTCAGCGGCAGGTTGCAGGTTGCAGGTGGCGGTGGAGTGAATGTCCCCTGGCTCTCTTACACTCTCTTAAGCTTCTGTCTTGTACTGATCCCTGGACACACTAAACTGCTGACCCTCACTTTATGTCCTCGCTCTGACTCTCCCTTTGGCTGGCTGCAGTGTGTCGCCGGCCAGCGCCATCCTGCATTATGTTTAGTGTGAAGATAGTTAGGAACTAAATGGACGGAATGTACTTCTAAATTTTAAGCTAAAATTTTTCAAAGTTTAAGCTACGTGCTGTACAGTACGTCCAATTCATACCAATACAGATACAGATAGAAAGACTGACTTCACTGTTGAACATGGTGATTATATCTGGGTGTCTCTTAAACTATGGGCATTTTTGTTCCTGTAGATTCACTAGTTTAATTTGTCTGCTAACAATGTCTAGCAGTATAAATAGCAGTCATTAGATTCCCAACACATTCTATAGTGAAAATGTCAATTTAACACTTTTGGAATAAAATGTCTTACTCTTTTGTCTTGCTATAAGGCTAATGTTGCAACTAGCAGTTTGCCCATTT
>NW_015518779.1:0-1563 GCF_001515645.1 Sinocyclocheilus grahami | reverse complement strand
TTGTATTGGATTGTGAGAAGTAAGCATTACATGCCAGATGTGCTTGAAAAGGGGTCGTTTCTTTAATATTAATGGTTAGATTTACAACATTTAATGATCATTCAAATATCCCTTTAACAAATGTCCAAAACCCTCTGGCTAAAAGCACAGATAAAACATCTGTAAGACAATCTGTTCTTAGACTTCCTAGAGAAGCGAGAACAGAAAAATACAGATGCTTCTCTGAAAAAAGACACTTTTACAGCTGATCTTTGTTCAATTACAACACTCTTGTAGATTATCCTGTAGAGTACGACCCATTTAATTTGTACCCTTAAAAAAACACTTTTAAAAGCACACATAACATTTACACCAAACCGACAGCATTTGTTCCTGTTCTGTTTTTCTCTAGCCCCTTTGTGACACAGCCACAAAGACTTTAGATCAATACAGCAAGATAGTGAGTATTGTGCACTTTCTCTAGGTGCTGGGGGCTGGTCTCCGCTGGACAGTGATCATTACCAGTGGCTGCAGGTCGACCTGGGAAGCAGAAAACAGGTCACAGCCATCGCCACACAGGGTCGATATAGCAGCTCTGATTGGACGACACGCTACCGGCTGCTCTACAGTGACACAGGCAGGAACTGGAAACCATACCATCAAGATGGCAACATCTGGGTGAGTAGCATACTTCATAAGCTGTAATAATTACAGTAGGATTTTATACATTAACGTTAAACATTTTGGGGTTGGTAGGAGGTTCTTATTATTTATTAACTCTCTTAGCTTACCCAGGCTGTTTTTATTTGATAAAAAATAATTATATTGTGAAGTATTATTACAGTTTTAAATAACGTAATGTAATGTGATGACAAAGCTGAATTTTCAGCATCGTTACTCTAGTCTTCAGTGTTACATGATCCTTCAGAAATCATTATAATATGCTAATTTGCTCCTAAATAAACATTTTGAATTGTTGTGTATGTGGAAAATATCTTCTTCATCCTAGTGTTCTTGTACTTTATACTGACATCTAGTGGTGTGGATGCATGAGGTTTGTTTACTGATGTCTTTTGCGTTACACTGAAGGTGTTTGATTGTTTTTTTGTTGGTTGGTTTTTTGTTTATCAGTTTTATTATTCATATTTTAATCAAATTGCTGTTCACTTGTTTACATATGAAGGTTTTTAAATTAGAAAATAACGTCTTTAATGCATGAAATGTTATGCCATGAATTACAAAAGAAAATTAAGATTCAAGATTGGCCGTTGACATATTCGTAAGGCATGGTTGTTATTGTAGCAGGATGTTAGCATACCTCTTTTAAATACTGAGCTCACCAAGGACAGCTGAAGATCAATGAGTCAAGAGGATGCCTTGATTTCTTCCTGGGTGCTTTAATCAACAGTAAGCAATCAAAGAAGCACTTAGATCCAGAGAAAGACAGTTTTACAGACTGGTTTCAGGCTGATGTACCAATGTGCTCAGTACCCCAGCAGAGGGGAGTGGAATTATTACTGGACCCACCAGCGATCCACACAGGGTGGTCTCAAAGGAGAAACGTCATTGTCTTTTATCCTGCAC
>NW_015518778.1:551-2964 GCF_001515645.1 Sinocyclocheilus grahami | reverse complement strand
TCAACACAGCGGGATGCTCTGGCCCACGATTGGCCCAACACCCGTTTGTACGCATTCCCTCCTATCACTCTGCTCCCTTGGTTTAAAAGGTGAGTCAGGGAAATGAGATGTTCTCTCCTCTTGGTGGACCCACTTTGGAGGAACCAGCCTTAGTTCCCAGAAATGATTCAGATGACATCAGCAGGTCCGTGGCCGATACCACTGAGGAGAGAGACTCTCTCGCAAGGACAAGGCAAGATTTGGCACCCCCAGCCAGAGCTGTGTAACCGTCATGACTGGTCCCACGATGGGAGTCTAGCCAGCTCCAAGAGAGAGTCTCCATCACCATCTTAGAAGATAGAGCTCCTTCTACAAAATATCTCTATACTCTCAAGTGGTCAGTTTTTTGTGACTGGTGTTGAACGCGAGATCAGGACCTGAATTCATGTGACGTGTCCTACATGCTAACTTTTCGTCAAGAACTGTTGGACAAGGGGCACACCCCATCCACACTTAAAGTCTATGTGGCAGCCATCACAGCGAATCATTCTCTCATGGCTGCTCAGAGAGTCGGCAGGAACGACTTGGTCGTTAAATTCCTGAGGGGTGCTCGGAGGTTGAATCCTCCTCATACCAGGACTGTGCCGACGTGGGATTTGTCCTTAGTTCTAAGGACGGCTCCCTTCGAGCCGCTACAATCAGCTGGCTTACGGGCCAATAGCGCTCAGAACTCCGTTCAGAGCCCAGGTAATATCCCTGCTGGCCCTCACTACTGAACAGGGTCAGAACTTATTGTGCCCGGTCCGGGCACTCAGAGTTTACGTTGAGTACGCTAAGTCGTTCAGACAGTCTGAGCAGCTCTTTGTGTGCTTTGGAGGCCGCTCTAAAGGGCTGCCAGTTACAAAGCAAAATTTAAATTTTTTCCCAAATCATTTGCCTTTTTTTCTTTTTAAATATCGCAATAAATATTGTATTGTGGAATTCATATCACAATAATATTGTATCGTGAGATTTTGATATCATTGCATCCCTAGAAACTTTAATTTTAAATACAAGTAAATAAAAATAAGATGGTGTAAAATGTTCAAAAATCATGTTAATTTAGCTAATTTTAATTAAACTGAACAATGGTTGTTGTTGCGGTATTTATTTATTTTTTTGAGTGAAGAAAGGGCAACCCTGCACCAAGGTCATTATGTATGTCATCCTGTACAGTATATTGTTACATTATTTTACTTGAATAATGATGTCTAAATACTTAAATATGTAAAACAAATGAATTTCTATGTATTTTTAATTACATTCATCTTTAGTTCCCAAAATTAAATCCCAAAATGTGATCAAATATGTTTAATGGTGATCCAAAACCACAACGATAGACTCATAAAACCCTTGAAGAAATGCTTTTTTCCCGCACTTTATTTTAAATAGTTCCTCTGCCAGGATATGGACATCATGCTGAAGTCATATGAAGTCAGGGAATACCTCTCTCACACTCACTAACCACAGGACACATGAGTTGACTGCATGGAAACAAACAGAGAGTGGTTTTATCTTGTGCTTGACAGGCACGTCTGTTCTTTAAAATATACATCAGATAAACATCTGGTTCATTCACAGGAAAGAAGCAGAGGTCTACAGGAAAGAGAAATGCGTGTACTATAAAATTTTATTAGCTTTGATATCAAGGCGAGATCAGTTATTACCTCTATGACTTTTGGAAATGGTGTAACCACATTTCCTCTTTCGTGTGTGCTTTGAAATGTATCTAAGTAACCCAGCTAAGTCTCTGACCTTTCACTTTGTTCCCCAGCCTTTGTTTTTGCACTTTTTCACTTCACTTTTATTGTTAAAAGGGCATTTACATGTCTGATATGATGAACAATGTCACGTATTACCAGCTAAATGCCATGTTTTCTATAACTGTTGTACCATTTTGTCATGGTTTTTAATTTCCATTGAAATAAACTTACGTGTCTCTAACATCTTTAACAGGAACAATAACAGTTTGACAGTGGAAAATGATTCCATACGTACCACTCACAACTTCTGTTTATCCAAAATTAGGGAAAGAGGTATGCAATATTTTAATGATTTAATGATTTTAGACTACTGCCATGATCTTTTAAAAAGTACATTTATCATATTTCCTGACAATTGCATTTTAATTTAAATTCAATAAAATGGATTATAGTTTTAAGTTTATATTGAACACAGATAGCTAAACTAAGCTTATGTTTTTTGGGACTTAAATACATCTTTATTCTGTTGTCTATTGTCTTTGAAATATGGTTAAAGTGTACTGCTGAAGTATACTAACAACCATTTATGGTAGACTAAGATATAATGTCAGTTCTATTCTATTCTATTCCAATTTAATAAATTTACATTTTTAAAAATGTAAATGTAATATTTAAATGACTAAAATTAAAAT
>NW_015518778.1:0-540 GCF_001515645.1 Sinocyclocheilus grahami | reverse complement strand
TTTTTAAAAATGTAAATGTAATATTTAAATGACTAAAATTAAAATTACAATAAAGTACTTTACATGTGCTTTAATGTTAGAACATATTTATGTATTTATTTTTTGAACAATTCAAAAAAAATTTTGAGCATTGCTTTTTGAACCAGAAGAATGTAATGGCTCCAAAAAAAGAAGAAAACAAACAAACAAAATTAGTGCAATTGTTGTTTTCACTGATGCATGTTAACATTTCAAAAAATGTGTTTTAGGGTTTCATGACCCTTTAAAGCATGACAAAAGATTATTAAAACAATTATTATAAAATGTACAGTAACACATTACAATAATGTTCAGTTTGTTAACTATATTTAATGCATTAAATAATAATAACTAACAATGAGCAATACATTTGTTACAGTATCTTTGATAATGTTTGTTATTAAAAATACAACTCATTGTTAGTCCATATTAGATCAGGTCCATTAAATAACATCAAATATACAACTTTTGTTTTTGATAATGTTTTAGTAAATGTTGGAATCAACATTTATTTGTTGTCAT
>NW_015518777.1:2432-2964 GCF_001515645.1 Sinocyclocheilus grahami | reverse complement strand
TGTAAAAATCCAAAGTTGGAGGGGGAATGTGTTTCACCCCTATTTAAAACCTTGCACAGTGTTGTTCGCTCGCTTTCCGAGGCAGGTAGAGCTGATGACAGAGAGAGACAGTAAACAGAGAGACGGCAGGGAGAGATCAGTGTGTAATGAGAGGCAGCAGACGGGCACCAGCTAAACGCAGCTGAGCTCAGAGCAGCGCTCACAGACCTGACCAATCCATGACCGATCCCGCACTGGCTAATTAGATTGGCTCAGCCTGTTGGGGATGGAAACCCGTAGGTGTGGCTGTGTCTCCATGGCAACAAGGGGGCGGACACTTGAATGACTGACAGACAGATTCTCCATAGAGTTTACAGCAGTAAGACTACACTCATAGACTAGCGGAAAGAAAGCCAATTATAATTTATATTGATATACATTTCAATGTTAATACCATGCAATGGTAAATGCCCCAAAAACATGGTATCACTAAGGTAAATGCCCAGATAATAGTATTGCCATGGTAAATGTCCAAATAAGTAATATTACTAAG
>NW_015518777.1:0-559 GCF_001515645.1 Sinocyclocheilus grahami | reverse complement strand
CATTACACCAAATACACAACATAATGTTCTTTTTAGCAACATCATTGAAATGCCTTTCAAAACCTATTCAGCCGCCTACGTAGACTGCATTTATTATATAAATATGTCTATTATGCCCAAAAAAATGCCATTATTGCATGCAGCTCACTAGGTTTTGAATCCTCATGTATGAAAGATCCTCAACCTGACAGGCTGTGGCACTAAAAAGTGAGGGAGATATAAAGAAACTGAGATATGTCGATGAAAAACGAGATCTGTTATGTGTCCTCCATCCAAACGCTAAAAGGTGCTACTGCGAACACATTTTTCTAATCCCTGAAGTGTCTGCTAATTTACATCCAACAAGTCTTACTGGAATGCTTGTTTTCAAATCAATCTGCGTGTCCGTATCTGTTAGTTTTCCTGCAGATATCTGTGTCTGGTCCAGACGTATGATCCTTTGCTAAATGCTGGTGTTGCAACAGGGCATATCTGTTCAGAAACAAGTTATTCTTTTCTGTTCTATTATTTATATCTGTATCTGAAAAGCAGTTTTATTATTGTTAACTCAAACTAAATT
>NW_015518776.1:21225-22765 GCF_001515645.1 Sinocyclocheilus grahami | reverse complement strand
GCTCCAGTTCCCTCACTGCGAGACCAGCAGCACGCTGATAAACACACGCGAGCCATGCGAATTTAAAGCTCTGCGACATAAACTCACCGCATGCTGCAGCAAATCTAACATATCTGAGATATTTTACAAGAAGCTGGTGGATTATCGGAGTAACTGGAGAAGTTATGCTTTTTCCCTGACCATCGCAAAAGCTTAAAAATGAATCCTCATTGCGCGCGCTGTGGGAAAATAGTCTACGCAACAGAGAAAGTGAACTGCCTGGACAAGGTATTTTCTTAAGTTACTTCCAACGCTTATAACTAAAAATCTATGCATACTTGTGTATAACGTTCTTTCATAGATATCGCTCATGGATTGAGCTTTATGTGCAGTTTCCATCTCTCTACATTTGACAGTATTGGCACAAAGGATGCTTCCATTGTGAGGTGTGTAAAATGACTCTCAACATGAACAACTACAAGGGATATGAGAAGAAGCCCTACTGCAACGCGTATGTTAATGCCAAAAATACTCAATTGCAGGTTCATATACATTGGTAATGTGTTGAACATACATAAAATAGTAGCCTGAATTGTATTTATTTGATAGAATATAAATATGGTAGAGACCAAAAGCCCAAAATGACTCCCTTCCTTTCTCCAAAAAGGCACTATCCAAAACAGACCTTTACAATTGTGACAGACACCCCTGAGAACCTACGGCTGAGACAGCAAAGTGAGCTCCAAAGTCAGGTAAGATCGCTTGTTCACTATGTACTCTGTTGTACATTGTAATCACATTATTACACATGATAAAAAGATATTTTGAAAATGCAGTTCTAAATGTAAAGTGGGCATATCAAGGGTAGGGTAATGATATTTGTTGCTATTGGTAGAGACATTTCAAAGGCATGAGACAATTGCTTACAGCCGCGTGAGTGTTTCATTGCCAGGGAGGGACTGGGTGTGATACTTTGAGGTCAGCATGGAGAAAAGCAAGGCAGCTGTCTACTCTGTGGTGCCCTGGCCGATCCCCTCAGCTTCTCCACCTGGCAGCCCAAAAGATGCTGCCAATTTCATACTGTGGCCTATTCCTGGCATTATGAAAGAAAATCTAGCCATTTCTTTCTGAAAGATAGGTCAGCAAGCTGTGAAAATATATTTTGTGTACTTGCATACACAAAATTGGACCTTACCAATTAGTCTGCTGTAGGCATGTGACAGTGTAAAATGTTCATGTTGTGATAATTGCTGAAGCTTTTATGACGGTACACGGTATTATCACGATATTGAAATAAGTTGCAAAAAAGTTGTCAATATAATCAGGTTTAATAACTTTTTTCTTATAAGAAAAAAAGAACTGAACATTTAAAAACAATAACGCAATACACAAAAGTGTATAAAGTAAACAAATGTTTCAAAGAGATAAAAGTGCAAAAGAATTAAAGAATAATAGGTAACACTTTACAATAAGGTCTCATTAGTTAACCTTAGTTAATGCACTAGCATTAACAATGAGCAATAGCTACATTTGTGAAGTTATTACTCTTTGTTAAAAAAAA
>NW_015518776.1:19801-20249 GCF_001515645.1 Sinocyclocheilus grahami | reverse complement strand
TATGTAAATTTGATAAATTAGTGTACTAGATATTCAAGCATTTATGATTAGTCAAACACACATACTGTCCAAAAGTTTGGGGTCAGTAAGATTTTTTTTTTGAAATAAGTCTCTTATGCGGACCTATCCTGCATTTATTTGATCAAAAATACAGTGAAAAAGTAATATTGTGAAATATTATTACAATATTACAGTATTACAATAATTACTTGATTTCTGTTTTAAATGTATTTATTCCTGTGATGGCAAAGCTGAATTTTCAGTATCACACATTCTTCAGAAATCATTGTAATATTGCTGATTTGCTGCTCAAGAAACATTTCTTATTATTATAAACGTTGAAACCAGCTGTGTTGCTTAAAATGTTTGTGGAAACTATGATACATTTTTCCAAATTATTTGATGAATAGAATGTTCAAAAGAACGGCATTTTTAAATAGATTAAAAA
>NW_015518776.1:0-400 GCF_001515645.1 Sinocyclocheilus grahami | reverse complement strand
GAATAATTTGTAATAAATCATTTTTAAAGTGCCCACAATAACAATATCGTGCATGTTCATTATCGTGATATATCGTATTACCGAATATCAGCACATACCTAGTCTGCTGCATTTAATATTGCTCAGGGATATTGTGTTAGGAATTTGAAAAAAAAGAGAAAAAAATGATAAGCTCAAATCTGAACTAGATTTGAGCTTGTGAGAAGCAGCCGCCATCCAGAACTCCCTCGCAACCGCATAGGAAAGCACTTAAACCCACTCAGAACACCATACCAACTCCCTGGTAAAATGGTTTCCTTGTTCTACAGGTCAAGTACAGGAAGGATTTTGAACAGAGCAAGGGTCGGGGCCTCAAATTTGTCTTGGATACTCCAGAGCTACAGAGACTGAGGAAGGCCCA
>NW_015518775.1:2323-2964 GCF_001515645.1 Sinocyclocheilus grahami | reverse complement strand
ACATTGTATCGTTGATACATTTTTTAGCTATATCGCCCAGCCCTAGATATCATTATCTGATACTAACACTAAAGAAAACGCTTCTAACTCTGATGTATGCATTGCTTTTCACCTATTTTTGCACTTGTTTGCCATAGATGCATTTTATTAAAGATAACAAAATAGGTATTTGAAGGAGAACTGTGTATAAACCAAATAATTTATTGAACATGATTTTTGAGAGATATTACTTTCATTAAATGTGCATCGTCTTATTTTTAGCTTTAAGAACAACACAAATTCCCAGTATAAAAAAAAGAAAGAAACCCTAAAGTAAATTAAAACAGGAACGAGCTGGTTTCTATTGCCTGTCATTGTCTGCATATTAAGCATGTCATTTGTAAATGGTTTCCACCCAGTCCATGGCTTGCAGTGCTCATGTTAAATGAAGTGATACTTGAAAGCAATACGTATCCTGTGACTGCCTGCAGATATTTGGGCTATATCTCATCCATTGCTTCTAATTCATTTGCAGGAGAGGAAGCTGGATTTTAGTAAAAACAGCAGCTGCAAGGAATTTCAGCGGAGATCAAATGTGCATTGTAAGTCTTGTTAAGGGCTTACATCAACAAGACATCCATCACATTCTGAATATATACACA
>NW_015518775.1:0-2227 GCF_001515645.1 Sinocyclocheilus grahami | reverse complement strand
TTTACTCTTGTGGGTGATGGCATTTCTGTTTCTGTGAAGACAAAGAAACATAATGAAGACATAATTTTATAAAAATACACCTTCAATTACCTTATATGACTTTGACTGAGATTTATTGAGTTTCCAACAAGCACAGTTCTTTCAAACACATAGAACAAAGCAAGCTTTTTTCTGTAGTTGATGCGTTCCACGTGTAGAACCCACGGCCGTGCTCAAGTCATCCACTGTAAAATAAAACGGCAGGGAAAACTTCATCGATTTGTGAGGCTACCGTGCACCACTCATCTTACTGCACATAATTCTAAAACACAATGTTTCTGTATTAAAAAAAAATTATCACTCAGTTTTATTTCAAAGATCAATGTAGTAATTGTTTAGCTAACACTCATTTTTGTTTTTACTACATTTGTCTTAATTTGTTCACTGCCTTTGCTAGTTAAAGTGGAAAAAAATAGACGTCTGCCCTCGATGGGTATTAATCGCACTTCAAACCCTATATGTTTATATTCAAAGAGACACATGTTGTTGCCCGAGTTCTGTGGGCCGATATTTAATAAAATGGCCACACGCTCACTTAACCGCTGTGACCAAACAAATTGTTTTTAGCCATTTTGCTCCTATTACCTTTGAAAGAGGGCAAAAAATGAGGCACCGGGAGACTTCCTCTACACATAACGAAAACGTTTATGGCTCCCTAAACTGTTCTTTATGGCTCGGCCCCAGTAAGTAGAGGGTATCTTGTTGCATTAAACCTAAGTAGTATTTATAGAGTCCTTACTGTAATTGAACATAGTACTAAGCATGTCAACTTTGTGCTCATGACCTAATGACTCACGATGATTTAATTCAAATGACAAGAGGCCTATGAGGAGCTGGGAAAATTTGTTTTACGTTGGCCGATAAACAGCCTAATACACAATGGGAATAAAACATTCCTTTCAGAAAATGAGTATTGATATTTGTGTATTATAGAGGAATGGTTTTGTATGTAAACTGTAAAGTGAATTATCTGTAAATAAATCTTTCATTTCAGTTCTCTTTGATCTGCAGCCTTCATACTGTTAAACTCTCTCCAATAAATTACCTATAAATACTTCTATGTAAAAGGCTTGATTCAGTCCGTCATTCAGACAGCCAATCAGTCAGTCATTCAGTCAGTCAGGCTGTCAGCATCCTCGTGGATTTCATTTTCAAATCATCATCAGAATCCAATTTAGCTTCATTAGGACAGACAGTGAAAAGCCTTCACAGTCTGACGTGACTGTGTTAAATGCGCTGAGCCCTGCTTGTGTCAGTCAGTGGGATCTTTGTCAGGGTGAGTCCTCAGTGGCATAGTGTGTGAGACAGAGCTCGCACTTAATCAGGGAGCTGTCAAAGGTCTCTCGCTGTCAATTTCCTGCTGAAAGAGAGATTATTCCCCCCTGTCCCTTTATCGACCCTGACATGTCTGCTAAGGCAATTATACACATGCATATATAAATATATATTCTCAAGCATACCTGCATTTACCAGAAGCATCAAAATCATTTTTACATATATAGTGGTTTTCAACTGTGTGAAATCAGATTTGTGTGATGTTGCAATGGGTTATCAAGTGAGCCAGATGATGTGTACAGTCACGTCAGTTTCCATCGTGTGCTTCATGCCACACCCACTGCACTCTGCGTGCAGTATTTGATTTGGCACATGACCGGCATGATTTAACTTCACATCATTGTGTGAAGTCTGCAGTGTTTTAAAATTCTTCCTTAATTAATCCCATCCCTTAACATTTCATAAAATATTATTGAAATAAATCATACAGAGATGATGCTCTGAGTAGAACCTGAAAGCTGGCGCCGAAAAAGAGATATAGTAAAAATAAATGTATCCAACAGTTTGCTCTATGTATTCATAACCGAAGTAGGAGTTTGACTGCTTTCAAAAAACATGCTTTTTTGCTTGTGTGATATTATCAACAATACAGGCACAGATGTTTCTAATGTTAATGGGACTTTTGCATATTTTATAACTATTATTTTATCAGTGAAATATGGTCAATGTTTGGAATAAGTACATTTTTTTAATGTTTGTGAGAAGAAGTCCTTTATGCTCCTTTAAGGCAGCATTCATTTGATCACATATACAGTAAAAATAGTAATGTTGTGAAATATTATTACATTTTAAAATAACTGTTTTCGAATTTAATATATTTAACAATGCAATTTATTTCTGATACACAGCTGAA
>NW_015518774.1:1279-2965 GCF_001515645.1 Sinocyclocheilus grahami | reverse complement strand
TATATATAAGAGTATAAGTATATATAAGAATCGACGGTTCAGGATTTCTTGAGGATTTCATAAGAATAGATTTTCACTCAAAGACATCTGGTTATGCACGGTGCAGACTTTAAAAAAAAAAATGTATCTCATTATCTCAATTATCTCATATATTCACCTAAAGCAATATATATGAAGCAATCTCAGCTGTTGGATTTTTTCTTTTATTTTGGCGCAGTGTGTAACAATATTATTGCCCAGCTCCTTATGTAAAGTTGCATATATATAAAATAAAAATAAAAACTTGTTTGCAATCAAACACTTTTTTGTAACACATCGACACTGTTGCTTTTTAAGAAAAAAGGAAAGGTTTCAAGTTTATTGATGAATTTGTACTTGAGCCAAACTGATGGATCTGTGGGTGTACATGACCAAATAGTTGGAAAACACTTAATAAAAATAAAAAAAAGCCTAGCTGGTGTTCAGTTCATGCCCCTGTTTGACACATGTCAGGCTTTCTGTAATCGCTCCCATCTTAGGAAGTGGTTTGCCATCACAGAGAGCAGCGTGTTTGCCTGCGCAAGTGTGCTTACTTCAAAACTGCCCTGTAAACAAAATCATTTCTCAGCGGAAGTGAGCCTCTGGTGGATACTGTACAGACTAAAGAAGTAAATAAACAAACTGCGTGTATACACAGACCGAGAAAATAAACCTTACCCAAGAAACACACCGCATCACAACATCTGCCCTTTGTCTGCGGCTGGCGTCCAGACTGTTGGAAAAGGGTAAATCATGAGAGCGTCTGGGAGAGAGCCAAGGCCTCGATCGCTTGTCTTCAGTTTCCACCGACTACACCGGGAGAGCTATGAAGTCAGAAAAAGACAAAATGCCATGAGATGCTGCTTTTATCATGGCCTGCTGGGCTTCCAGGCTTTGATGAAGCTGTGCTTTATGATACTGTCATACGCCACATTCTCCAGTGACTAAAATGAAAGAGTTTTAAAACTGGCGGTAAAGCACTTCAGTGGTTCTTGGCAGGGCGTAAATAAAAGTTTAAATAGATACTGTTATCCTGAGTGGCTCAAACGTTGTGGCTCTACGCTCAGCGGTACACAAGCGGCGACGTCAGTTCAATAAAGGCAAAGTATGGCAAGTTCAAAAGATGTCATTCAATGTTATGTAACGTGAAAATAAATACATTTAATTTGGTCCTGATCCGGTAAACTGTTAACATGTCAACTATTACCTTAACCATCTATATTCAAGAAACCCTGAAGCATTCAATTTGAAGAACAGTCTGATATATCTAATAGTTAAGGCCAAATCTTACCTCATGATGCTCCTGATGGAACTGAAAGGAAAAAAGCAGCAGCAGCAGTAGCAGCAATTATTCCATTAAGCTGAAATGAAGATCTCTAAAATGGGAAGTCTGTGTAAACATGGAAAATTTAAAACTTGGAAAATTCTAGTTAACTTCAGTGAAGAGTGGCTTATTCGTGGCTTCAAAACCTAGAATGAACTACAGTTTTATCCCCATAAAATGAAGTCTCTTACGTTCATCAAGGCTGCATTTATTTGAACAAAAACAGAAAAATTGTGAAATATTATTATTGTTTAAAATAACTGATTTCTATTTGAATATTTTCTTTAAATGTAATTTATTCATGTGATGCAAAGCTGAATTTTCGGCATCATTACTCCAGTCTT
>NW_015518774.1:0-1039 GCF_001515645.1 Sinocyclocheilus grahami | reverse complement strand
AAAAAAGTACATTAAAAAGATCTGAGGAGTTTAAAAAACATCTCTTTAGGATGAATAACTTGTGCATTCAAGTTGCTAATAAATGATTGTAAATAAATAAAAATTATTACTTTATTCAAAATAGTATAATTTATTATAGTAAATTAGTAAATTAACTCTTTTGAGCAATTGACTAAATAAACGTGTTTAATAACAGTATACGGGTTTAAACCAACATGAGTAAATAATAACAGAATTTCCATTTATGGATAAGTTATTCCTTTGAAACTCTACATTTAAAGCATATTATTTCATTTTTAGGTAGGACAGCTGCTGTACACCCTGTACACAAGCCCACTTTACCTTAAAATAGCACTACCATCACCAAAACGCATGATGCATGAACTTCCCTACAGCCTGTCCATATAAATCACACTGGGATCCACCCTACTCCATTAGCTCTCTGGCACAGAGCTGTCCACTTAGCTTTTGTGTATCAAAATAAATCCATACTGGACTAATGAATGAAAGCCGGTGGGAAATGGTCTGTAAAAGTACTTGAGCACCACAAAGCAGGTGCACCGTACTGCAGAGGAGGAGGAAGACAGGCTGATTACTCCTGTCTGCCATCAGGATGCTCTCCGAGAGAGACGAGGCCGAACCAGACCTGAGCTTACATGTGGTACGCATTTGACACAATAAACACACACACACGAGCTCTCTGGCAAACCTCCCACCCATCAAACACCGAGAGAAGAATAACAGTGTGGAGCGGCCTGTTGCATGCAAGGCACACCCCACCTACACCCCGACCCTCTTCCTTTTTATCAAAGCAACATGCCGCCTGTTCACGGAGGATGTGGAAGTGCGCTGCGATAAATAAAACGGCATCAGGGGTTGAAATGTTTATGCACAGAGTTTGGCTAGTTTACTTGGGCCAGACCACAGCTAACGCTTCACCAACCTGTCAGCTCTGACAAAAAAAAAGAAATAACACACACATAAAACAGCAAATAGGTCAAGAAAATGAACACAAAGCTCTGGTTTATAAAAAAAAAAA
>NW_015518773.1:2134-2966 GCF_001515645.1 Sinocyclocheilus grahami | reverse complement strand
GGGCTTCAGCCCCACCTAGCCCTATTGTTAATCCGGCCCTGCATACAACAATTTTTTTTTGAGTCTGGGCAAATTTCAGCTTTGTTGTGCAGTGCCGTGGGTAAGGAGAGCAGCTTAAACTCCCCCAACTGGCAATCGGATGGTTGGATGAATTTCTGACATGCTTTACAATTTTTTTCATTGTTTATTTAGTAGGCAAAGTCTTTATCTTTAAAGCACACATTACATATTAACAGGTGTGCTGCAGCTCTGCCTTACAGGAACCTAGAGACGGATGTTGAAGTAGTGCACTGTTTCTGTACTAATGCCTTCTTAACCCTGATCAGTTACTGGATTAGAACTTGAACCTGTCCCATAGACACATAGTAGCAAGTCCATTGCCAATAATGCTTTACATCCATGTACAACAAAAAATATGTAGCCTATGAGCTCTTACTTATATATGAATTGGTAACACCAAATAATGTTTCTTTTCAATGTCAATTATCTATAGCCTCGTAAGATTACAACACAAAGATTCAATGTAATAACAGAGGTTTATTATTTTCTAAGGTAAGGTATTTTCTGTCATCATCCTTTCATTAACAAAGTTGAAATAACACTTATAAAGTATCTACTTTGGTAGTTACTCATCTACTATTTTCCTGGATAATTTGGGTCCTTTACTCAAGCCTAACTGAATGCGTGTACTCTTACTTATTAACTCATCCAAGCACAAGGCATACATTTTATTCCCTACAATTTCGTTTAGACCTTTATAGTACATTTCGACCTCACATATTTCTTAGGTCATCGTGACGTCTTTTTATTTAAAAATAATATACAGTATATG
>NW_015518773.1:0-661 GCF_001515645.1 Sinocyclocheilus grahami | reverse complement strand
AGAGAGAGAGAGAGAGATTGTGTGTGTTTGCGATTTACTTTTTACTGAGCTAACGAATAAATAAATCATGATTCAGTTAATCAATTTCATGATCCAGTTAATCAATTTCAAATAAATAAACAAATAATTCCCAGAAATCCAGAGAATCTTTTGTCTTTATTCCTAAATTTAAAAAAAAAGTTTACTTTTTTTTAAAAGTACGTTTAATATGAATGTTTTTGGCTGCACACTTTTTGATTTTGATGCAGTTAACTTTTTAAACCCCTGTGAATAATATTGTTTTGTTGAGTCGCTTTCAAATCCCTAAATGAAATGTGTTACCAGATTAAGCTAATCTGTGTTAGTTTACCATTTGTTTTCCTGTTTGCAAATACTAGATGAGCGGTGTCCTCAAAGTGCACTGTGCTTTGAATTGCTGAATGTTGTTTTCCTGTGCTGGCAGCGTGAGGAGAAGTATGGAATGAACTCGTCTTTAGAGCATCGTTTCCAAATGCTGCATGAGATCTACGAAGAGGCCAGTGCACTGCTGCACATCCACGGATCGCTCATCTACGACATGCAAACACAGATTCGCAACCTCACTATGATAGTAGAGCATGTGAGGCGCAATCCTGGCTGTATGATCAATATCATCCGCACAAGCCCATGCCTCAGCGCTCAA
>NW_015518772.1:2376-2966 GCF_001515645.1 Sinocyclocheilus grahami | reverse complement strand
CTGAAGGATCACGTGACACTGAAGACTGGCGTAATGATGCTGAAATGCAGAAATGAATTACATATTAAAATATGCTGAGATAGAAAACAGTTATTTTAATTTGTAATAATTCACAATAGTACTGTTTTTACTGTATTTGTGATCAAATAAATGCAACCTTGCCAAGCATAATATCCTACCAACCCCAAAGTTTTGAACATTAGTGGATATAGAAACTACTAATTACATACATTTAAAATATAATCAATATATAAATAACTATAATCAATATTTTTTTAGATTTTATATGCATCTTTCTGCCTATTCAGAACTGTAACAAAAATGTAACGACAGTTTAACCTACAGTAATTATGCAACTTAATCAAATTATTTTTTTGCATTAAACCCCTCCTTAGCTCAAACATCTTCAGTGAGTACATGCCCCCCTCAATTTTAAAGGGCATGACGCTTCTGAAAGCAGACATTCAATTTCATGGCATATGAAGTTTACACTGATTTCAATGTATTATTGTGGCTCATCTTTGCAAAGGTTTTTGTGTGGAGTAAGGGCAGCACTCGTCTTTTGTGTGTGTGTGTGTGTGTGTGTGTGT
>NW_015518772.1:0-1192 GCF_001515645.1 Sinocyclocheilus grahami | reverse complement strand
CTTTAAATAAATTGTAAAATAATTTAAGAAAAATGTTGGGGGAGAAAAAAAAAGTGGTAACCAATGACAAACATTCAAATGTAGTCTTATAAATAACATGTATTTTATACATATAAATTGATTATCAATTATAAATATAGAGCTGCATGAACTCCACAAGTTTGTCAAAATTGCTTCCTATAAATAAAAAAAAATGCAAAATCCTATAATAAATCGATTTTACATCAACTTTATTCCCAAATTAATTTTGTCTTTACTAACTACATAAATGTTAACTTGCTCACGGCAGGGAAAGCATTCATTTGCAAGCTAGAAGAAAAGTCACATTTTTATGTATTAGCATTTATCGCCGAGGCCTATGTAGGTAAATTACATGATATCATACATCTTATACACATACATCTTTTTGCCAATGTCAACAGTTATGAAAATCAATTGAATGTGATTGGTTAATTTCTTACACGAATCACTCAGCTTGCAAAGTGAATAGAAATCTTTAACTATCAGTATCATGAAATTAAGACGCCGATTCTGTAAGTTAAGTATAAAATAATTCCACCGAGAAATCTGAACGCACACACTTGCATGCAAATGTCACTATATTAATTTCATAGTGGCTCATCATTTTGATGAAGTAAAAGACAGGGGGAGAGGGAGGACAAAACAAGCTGTGCACAGCCGGGAGGGAGAAAAATATCACATTTTCCAGGTGATGAATTTTTCCAATTTCTCGCAGACAAGTACATAAACTCGTTCAATTAGGAGCAGAATCTGGAAACGAGGGACTGTGGACAGTTGGAGAGCCCGAGCCCTGATGGCTAATTTTATTGAGTGGAAAATTGAATCAAATTGTTTCAATGAAACAATCAGCCTGTACTCCTTATATTCCACTCAACACAGACACAAACGCATACAAAAAATACAAAAACGCCACTATACGGTTCACACTCTTTTGCCAGGCATTACTTAAATGGATCATTTGAGAGTTGAGAGCTCAAAGAGCCCAAACTTGCCCAGCCTGTCACAAAAAAAGACGCATAGTCATTAGATTAAATTAAAACCAACAGATTTCTGACTGTAGAGGAGCCATAACTCCGGTCATTTCCATGCATGTGGAGCCGGATCCGTCTCCGTCCTCGGCGGAACATTAGAGCAGGTCTTCGGTGCCCTTTAACTGTAAACTGTCCATCTG
>NW_015518771.1:2515-2966 GCF_001515645.1 Sinocyclocheilus grahami | reverse complement strand
ACCCCCAAAAAGTGAACCGTACCGAGCCGTACCGTGCCGTACCATCTAGTGGAAAAACACCATAAATCTCCAGTCGGGGTGAATGATTGTCCCCCGAACCTGAGACAGAATGTCCCTACTGGTTGGAATCTCTCACGGAGAGCCTTCCAGGAGAGACACCACATCCGAAAACCTTACTCAGGATGGCCAGAATGGAGCTACGATTATCAGACGTACTTTGTTTTGACAAACCATCACTAGAATTCCTAGTAGCAGAGCATTTGGGGAAATATGTACAGACGCAACCTTGGCCACTTCGGTACCATGGCATCCAACCCCAATGGTGTGAACCAGAAGGGACAAGCCCACTTCCACTCGGCTGTACCTTTTTCATATGTACTACGCTATTTCCGGATGGAGTTGACAATATCTGCCTCTGCCCCTATCTCGACAGGATGTCTGCTCACCAATT
>NW_015518771.1:0-797 GCF_001515645.1 Sinocyclocheilus grahami | reverse complement strand
GCAATGAATTCTCAATCTGTACAATGATGCCAATAATAAGTAACAATTATAATGTTTCCTATCAAATCAACATAAAATGCTAAATGTAAATTTGACTCAAGAGACAAATGTCGCCCATGTATGTAACCTTAATTCCATGAGTAGTGAACAAGATGCTGTATGGTTTTCCATATTCTTCCTTTGTTTCTGCTATGACTACCTTCATTGGAAAGTCTGAGTTGAGATGAGCAAGCACTTTTGAGGCATCAGTGACACACAATGGCAAGATATGAGACTTATAATACAGTATAACTATGGGAAATATAATCCATCATAAGTTAAGTGGATGCATTGTGTTCATTGTGTATTATCATCATACTCTTAAAAACTATAACCACAAATAAGTAAATATTATAATGCATTCAAACTGTTGTTATGATTAATCATGAGATTATACAACTTATTAAAAGTAGTTTTTTTTCATAATACATTATACACTCATTATAATGCTTTAAGAATACCCTTATGATGTATTATATATACAGGCTTCATAGAAAATTGTCTTTCAGCGGATGCAAATGATTTCCTGTCAAAAAAGTAATTACCTTGTCAGACATTTTATCATAATATTTTATAATAAATCTTTCTAATGATTTATAGTTATAGGCCCCCTGGTGCAAATTATGCTTGCACTCTAATTGTCTTTGTTTGCATTTCAATAAAATTTGCAGTATAACTCATCACATTTGTGCCATTTTTAAAGCATCACAATTTTGTGTTGTTTCCAAGAACCCTATAATCTAGGATGTTTTTTTTTT
>NW_015518770.1:2664-2966 GCF_001515645.1 Sinocyclocheilus grahami | reverse complement strand
TTCTCAGCAGGGAACTGAAGCCTCAAGCATGTATCAACCGACAACTGATACAGCTCATAAACACACTCAAAGAAATGTCAAATGCTAAGAATGTAAAAGATATTTGTTTACAGCTTTAAAATAAATTAAGGAGCTATAAGTTTCATAAAAACCCATTAGGACATAGCTTTCTGTTGACTTTTATCCCCCAAATATAACGGTCACACACATATCTCTATGCACCCTTACGCAAAGAAAGTGAACGAAATAATTAAGCGTTTCAAAACAGACATTACATGTTAAAATGTTGAGCAGCTTTTTGT
>NW_015518770.1:0-991 GCF_001515645.1 Sinocyclocheilus grahami | reverse complement strand
GCCAATGGCAATCAGCTGGTCTCTCTGCCTCTACCTCTCTCTGTTTTTTTACTCTCTTCTTTGCTCAGTTCATTTGTGTAATAAAAGATGTAGACATTATACCAGCTGTGAAAGAAGAGAATGAAGGTCTAAGACCACAGTTAAACAACTTCATAATTCAGTGATTATTTTATTTTCCTCTCTTAAGTGTAACAGATTGTTTTGTTTTTTACTACAATCACTCAAAGCGCACCTGAATAATCAATGAATGTACAAACACTCACATTAGTCATTATAGCTCCTCATGAAACGGACACCTACTTTGGCCCCAAAAGATGAAGCCTTTCATTAAACCACAACAACACCCAGGGGACTGATCTGAGATCAGGACAGTGACACTCAGACGGCCTGACTCCCAAAACACAACAGATGGTTCCCTGTTCCCACAGCAACCCTCAGCGTAACCTGGGATGCAGAAATCTACATTGTGTGACATAGCTTTAAAACCACGAGATCTGCAGAGCAAAATAAACCAAGAAAATTCACAGGAGCCAAACACTGACATAAACAAAGAATCTTATTGTATGAGGAAAAAAGTTAACCATTTTCCATATACTGTATACCACTGTACTAAATTATACCACATTTATATACCATGGTATTAACAGGGTTACATCCATCATAGACATCGCAGGGGAAACATATTCCTGAATATTAAAGTAAAAGTTTGATCAATGGGAATTTCAATAGTCAGCTATTCAACTATTACAACTGGTTCCCAATTTTGGGTATTACCATGATACATGTCCAAAAAGGCAAGGTATTACAAGGGAATGTTTTATAGCAGAAGTACTGGGACACTCTGATGGGAAACCCAGACAAAATGACCAATTCAGAACCCTACATAAAGCAAACACTCTCTTTGACAAACGAGACCTCCTAATTGCTCTCCTATTAGATGCATGTGATGTACTGGTGTGTGTGTGTGTGTGTGTGTGTGTGTGTGTGTGTG
>NW_015518769.1:1992-2968 GCF_001515645.1 Sinocyclocheilus grahami | reverse complement strand
AGATAGATAGATAGATAGAGAGAGAGAGAGAGACAGACAGACAGAGAGAGAGGCAGACAGACAGACAGACAGATAGATAGATAGATAGATAGATAGATAGATAGATAGATAGATAGATAGATAGATAGATAGAGACAAACAGACAGAGAGACAGACAGACAGAGAGACAGACAGACAGACAGACAGACAGATAGAGAGAGAAAGAGAGACAGACAAGATTAGATAGATAGATAGATTAGATTAGATAGATAGATTAGATAGATTAGATAGATAGATAGATAGATAGATAGATAGATAGATAGATAGATAGATAGATAGATAGATAGATAGATAGATAGATAGATAGCTTTCATGAGTTGTTCATTAGTTTTTCATAACTGAACCGACGGATCAAACCGATCGTCAGTTTCAAAGTAACTGTTTCCCGAAGAATAAGTTTAAGTAAACAAAGAACACTTTAATAACCGATATGAACGAGTTCTCGTACCTTTAATACTTATTCCGAGTCCTCCAACTTCTTGTTTGGTGACTCGGACGGTTCGTTTGACGTTCGTGATGGTGTCCGGTACCGGGGAGGCGCTGAGGTTCGCCGGATCCCCGTTAACGGCCCCTCCGGGCGCGGGCGAGCAGCTGTTCGCGGACTCATCGGCGGTGTCTCCGGGGCTCACGGTGAACGAGTCCTCGCTGAGAGAGGCGAGCACACGGATCCAGTGGTGCACGGTAACGCGGAGCTCCAGCAGTCCGCTCTTCACGGGCTTCACTGCGGCCGCCATGATCAACACATTCCTGGAATACCAGCGGAGGAGCGGAGCGTCTGCAGTCCCGAACTCAGCTTACCCCCTCCTACTAACCTAACCAAACCAAACCCCTCCACCTCCCTCTCTCTCAATGCAGCTTTAAAGTACTTTTATTGTCATGCTTGTTATAATATTGCCAAAGCATCAGTGCGCACAGAAGCAGAAGCAGAGGCAGAAAA
>NW_015518769.1:0-1478 GCF_001515645.1 Sinocyclocheilus grahami | reverse complement strand
ATTTTCCAGACATAGCCTAACACTTTTAATTTTAAACTCCACAAAAAAAAAAAAAAATGTAATCCAGAAATTAAAAACATGTTGTAAATAAATAAAATATACAGAATATGTACAAACACTTTTTAATATAATTCTTTAAGACTACAGAAATGATTGTATTCAGAACATTATTATTTATTTGTTATTCTTGGTAAATCTGAAAAAAAATTCTCTACGGTCAATTTTTGGTAGACTGTAATTCATATGTTGTGTCTTTGATAAGAATAAAAAACTAAAAACTTGCAATCATATAAATGTTTTTCTATTGCTTTTGATTTTATTAAAATAATAATATAAATAAAATAATAATTAAATACAATAAATATAAATATTATTATTATTATTTAATAAACAGTATTCATAAACATTTAAAACCACATAAAACAAAGCACTTTATAACACACATAATGTACTTTGGTGTACCATAGATGAATTGCATATATTAGAGTATCACGTTCTTTCTCTTTGACACCATAACTGTGGTCTTTTGTCGTAACATTTATTTATAGTACATTTCTATCATAGCATATTTTTTGTAAGGGTCTTATTTTTATCTACAGACCTCAAACACAGACAGCTGAAGCTCTTCATCTGAAAGTCATTTTTCAGACGGCTGCTAACGTAGTGAAACAATCTCATGTTTGCACTGACGGCACAGTGTGAAGCTATTCAACCTAATTACCAAATAGAGACTCTAATTAGTCTCTTTATATGTGGAAAGGTTTGGATGGTTCCTCAGCAAACACTGATCCAGACATCATGCTCCTCACTGACCTACATTCACAAAAGAGCAAACCACAGTCGGCTCACAATGAGCTACAAACACTGTGCAGTGAAGCTTCTTCTGCTACTCAAGAGTCTTTTACATTTGAAAGCAGATTCATTTCTCAGATCATTCATTCCTGTGCTGCAGTATTTTGAACCCTGCAACATGATGACGTCAGCTTGAAATCCTTGAAACAGGATGAATGTTTTAGAGACACACAAACCAAGTAACCTCACAGAACATCACAGAATGCATCACATCCACTGATAATACTTATTGATGTCTGTTGAATTCATCCAATAAATAATGTCACTTCCAGGATGATGAAAAAAAGCTAAAAGGATTTTATAAAGGACTAACAAAATAGAAAGTAATACCGAGGACAGGAAAAACCCTATAAACTGAATATTCTAATTCTAATTTATGAAATGATGTAAATTCTTAAATGAGTATTTATTTATGTTTCCATCTGATACCGTCACTGTACTATGGTGCATCTCCAGCATCAGCTGTAATGAAGATTCTCTGTGTTTTGTTAATTGCAGCTTCTCATCAACTCTTGCAGATTTACTCACCTCAATAGCTTTGATTTTGTCTCCCTCTAGTGGTGCAATAGTTCTTCAAATGCCCTGATATAAGACAACACATAATAAGCATTAAAACATAATAGAAC
>NW_015518768.1:2003-2968 GCF_001515645.1 Sinocyclocheilus grahami | reverse complement strand
GGGGACCAGCAACTTAAAAACATTTAAAACATCATTTTTAAAAATGTATTCATATTCATGATGCATCATAAATGTTTCTCGATCACAGAGCTTGTTTTCTGCAAGAATCCAAAAGCCAATGGAAAATCCTGTTTTGCTTTTGTTGAGAAAACCAGGGTAATGTGAAATTAGAGGTCAGCCGTCAAACATCCGTCAACACTGAAGCACTCTACTGACTCACAGTTGCTTAGGACAAAAACAATCCTTTACATGGCAGAGAAACACTTCATCTGGTTAGGACATGGTGTACATGCATAACGTGGGAACACAGCTCTAAACAAAAGCTCACACACTTTGGCTAACAGGGTCTTTCCGCATCCGGGCGGTCCAGCGAGCAGCACTCCAGCAGGCGTGTTCAGACCCAGAGCTCGGAAATGCTCGGGGTTATTGATGGGAGCCTGCAAACGTACAAACAAAGACCACAACATCACCTTTAAACGAAGAAACGAGAAACTGAAGTATTACTGATACAGTACAGGACCAAACAACACTGTAAAAGTTGCGTTACCATGATGGCCATGTTGAGCTCCTCACGAATGTCCTGCAGCGCGCCCACGTCTTCCCAGGTGACGTCCGGGACAGTGGCGAACCCCTCGCGCTTCGCAGACGGCTGGACTCTGGCTAACGAGGTCCTGAAGTCTGACATGAGCACACAGAGTCCAGAGAGCTGCTCCTCGCTCAGAGCCTCGTTCCTCTTCAACAACGACAGCAGCTGCTCCAGATCTGCTTTCTGACAGCAAGACGAACTTCAACAGCTGAACACCACAGTGACTTGTGCTCTACTGCGGTGGATTATTTGTGATCGAGCTAACACTGAGCGTTTGACCGAAGCAAAAGACAATTCAACACAAAATGGTCAAATGGAATTTGTTTTCTTGAATGTTAACAGAATAATGAACCCAAAAACAAAAAGTTTATCAATTTAC
>NW_015518768.1:0-852 GCF_001515645.1 Sinocyclocheilus grahami | reverse complement strand
ACGGGGGTGAGTAAATCATCAGGACATTTTTATTCTGTAAGTGAACTAATCCTTTAATATCAAAGTGTTCATAACTTGCAAGAAAAGTCATTTTTGGGCTTCTCGTGTCTAATATGTGTGGCGTTTAAGGGCTGCAGTTACATCCCACTTCAAATGGGCATCAGTGCTACCAAGGGCCCTCGTATGTCTATCAGCAGAGGATGTGAAAAAGCCTTAAGATTTAAGTGTTTCAATCCACAATGACTACATTATGAAAATTGAAGAGGGTGTTTCAAAGAAATTATTACCGTTTCAATGAGTGATCTAAAAATTAGGCATTTTCTTAAAGCGGGATGGGGGATCAGACCACTAATTCGAGTATCGCTGCCAAAGTGGATCTAGGCTGGCAACAGATGGGATTTGCACACACTGAGTGAATGCTATAAACACCTTCTCCAGCCTCACATTCTGTTAGAAATCATCAAGTCCTGGTCGTGTGTCGTGTGTGGTTGTATAAGCGTACCGGTGGTGTGACGTCTTCACTGCTCGGCTGCAGCAGGATTCTGTTGACGGCGCTCATGGCTGCCTCCCGACACAGCGCCATCAAATCTGCGCCCACATAACCCGGCGTGAGACGCGCCAACTGTCTGTAGTCGAAGTCCTCCGGCAGCGTGATTTTACGACAGAGCGTCTTCAGAATCCTGGGATGGGAAAAATTGAGGATAAATCAGCGGTCAGTGATATTTTCAATGTTCAACATGACTTCTTTTCAATGCAGGAATTCCATTTTATTTAACATCTAATTATCCAATTAAATTAAGGGTGCTTTCACACTTGGTTCGCTTGCTTGGTCCGAACCAGAGTTCGATTGCT
>NW_015518767.1:2194-2968 GCF_001515645.1 Sinocyclocheilus grahami | reverse complement strand
ATGCAATGCTACTTTTCTCCAAATCTGATGAAGAAACAAACTCCTGTACATCTTGGATTGCTGGAAGGTGAGCACATTTTCAGCAAATTTAAATTTTTAGGTAAACTATTCCTTTAAATGAACATACTTTCGATGTTGGGGAGTTGAAGCATTGCCTGTTTGCATCTCTCTTCCCGCTGGTTTCTGCTGATGAGGTCGGCTGAAGGTTGCATCATTGGCCTGGCTTCTGTCCGTCCTAATTTCCTCCGCTTGACCTTTAACCCCCCAGGCTGGAGGTGCGAGTCTGTCTCTTTCCAGCTCCTGTCAGGTTCCCCCTGCGGCTGAGGAAACACATCAAGTAGCGGCGACGAGGCGCGTGCCGTTTCCCCGCACCTGCTGCACTTGTCTTTCAAGAGGTGACTTCAGCTCAGCGGGCCGCCGTTGGTTGTCACCTCTCTGTGATTAGGGTCACACCGCGTGACCTTTGGCTGCTGTCGAGGAGGGTTGAGTATCGGTGAAGGGATGGGAAGGGCAGCGTGGGGCACGTGCGTTTCGACGCCGTCAAGATGCTGCTCAAAGCCATTGTGGCATTTGTTCTGAGAGCTCGCTGTCCTCGCACACATTCTGCTTGAATAGATTTATTTTCTGTTCTGTCCTGCAGCAGAGGCGGTTTTATGTTTGATTTTATTGTTCATGAGGCGAGTGCTGCATTGAAATTCATCTGATTTTCTTCACCACAAAACATACTGACTCCTTTCGAACTATGTTTTGTTGGTAATTTTTGTTTGTTTTTGC
>NW_015518767.1:329-719 GCF_001515645.1 Sinocyclocheilus grahami | reverse complement strand
AGGACAGACAGAGAGTTCATAGGTGGCCTCCTTGGCCGGAACAAGCCAGGCAGAGAGTTCATTGGCGGCCTCCTTGGCCGGAACAGAACACGCAGAGAGTTCATTGACGGCCTCCTTGGCCGGAACAGAACAGGCAGAGAGTTCATAGGCGGCCTCCTTGGCCGGAACAGGACAAACAGGAAGTTCACCGGTGGGTACTACTGACACCTCTGGAGGTTCTGCAGCAGATGCCGCCACCTCTGGAGGTTCCACAGTAGTGTCCTCAGGATACAGGGAGAGTTCGGCAAGGGTTTCTTCGACCCTGACATGACAGATTGAATGTGCGTTTCCAGGCGCCACCACCACGCAAGGAGCTGAAGCGAGCACCACCGCTTCGGAAGGTTCTGCAGC
>NW_015518767.1:0-205 GCF_001515645.1 Sinocyclocheilus grahami | reverse complement strand
GCCTCTGGGAGTTCTGTGGAGGTGTATGCAGCCCAAACACAACAACAAGCGATCCCCATCAGGGGAAACACTTCAGACAGGGGAATTAGTTCATGAACAGAAGGGTTAGAGTGAGTGGGTTTGGGGATACCAGCTGTGCGTGCAGACACCAGTGGACACCAGACGTGGTAAACAGGCAGGGTCAAACAATGGCAAACAGGTATAT
>NW_015518766.1:2422-2968 GCF_001515645.1 Sinocyclocheilus grahami | reverse complement strand
TGGTGGCCCTCAAGGGCACAATGTTACTGCATTAGAGAAGCAAACTAAACTTGACAGAGCGACATTAAGCTGCAAAAACATTTCTAAATTGCTTGATTTTTTTTTTATAATGTTACGTTTCGCTTTCACATCATTTTCCATTTAGCCAGTAATCCCACCCTGCTGTGAAGAAAAAAAAAAAAAAAAAAAAACCCTAACCAAAAACCCTGAACCAACCTAAACTGGTTTGTTGGTGTAAACTGGAGTCTTAGTCTGGTCTAATTTGTTGGTTTTTGGGACACTTGTCAGGCTGGGAGCCTAGCTAGCTGATAATCTAAAGCAATTCTGACAATCTAGATCAGTTTAAAAAGCTGATCTTTATTGTTCTCCTGACCTGGTCAGTCTGATTTGTTGACTGGTCACCGCCGCCATTCACGAGAGTACCACGACACATGCCGTAGAACTCTGACGCACTGCGCTTTGTTTACAACCAGAAGAAGATGCACGCTGTACATAAAACAATCTTCGTAAACATATCTGAAGATTTCGACAGAGAGGATGACTTGC
>NW_015518766.1:0-871 GCF_001515645.1 Sinocyclocheilus grahami | reverse complement strand
ACCATAGACTAATGCATTTCTATGCCACGCGTATTTCTTTTTTGGTGTATACCACTGCAAAAGGTCTCATAGTCAAATTGTACCAGAATGTGCTGATAGTCTTTTGCTGTTTGAAGATGTAACGAACAGGATCGCACTAATTGCAGCCCATTACAGTAAAATTCAAGTTACTGTATTTCAAAAGAATTTTGACCAGCCTTCAACCTGCCGTGCACATCTAACATGTATGTTTCACAAGTATGATTGCTATTCATCATGTACTGCAGGGTTTCTATAAAAGTTTAATGTTTTATACATGGCAATCTGAATCTTTCATGTCAGGACAAAATCAGATTTCCCCCATTTTTCCTGTCAAGAACACATCCAGATTATATGCAGGGCTCGCAAAATTGCTAGCCCGTCGACGTCCCGGGGCTTGTGTGTTTTCCATATTCGGCTTACCAAAATGTATCAATGCAATCTTGAGTAGTGAAATAAAATCCCTTCCTTGATTCGCATTGTTCACTTGCTTGTAGGGGTGAAACGGAGAGTAGTTGATCCTTTGTACATGTTTCTAAGTCTTGCCAATTTAAACGTTAAATAGTTTTAAACCATTCAAGCACAAGAAGAGGTGAAATAACTCAATTCTGTACTCCTTGCTGTTATTTGCGCGCACACACAGAGAGCGACATGTCATACAGTACAGCGCACAAACACAGAATTGAGTCCTCTTTCATGTCTCCTTGCTCATGAACGGATACATATACAAACTTATCTCAAAATACCCGTCTTGGCAAGTATTCTCTTAAACAGTTGGTTTTCTCTTAAGTAAAGGAAAACAGCTGAGAAAGAAATCAAATGAGTCTTATTATTGGGAGATCTGTATTACTTA
>NW_015518765.1:1741-2968 GCF_001515645.1 Sinocyclocheilus grahami | reverse complement strand
ATATCCATATCACTTCGCCAAATGATTTCAGTTATTTCAAAGGTCTTTACAGCCTACAGCAGCAAAATAACCAAAACCCACAACGACACTGGCCAAGCAAATAAATATAGTAAACAATAGGATAAAAAACGACAGATTATTTCCATTCACACACTTATTCTCTCTCTCTCTCTCTGATAACTATATTATTAACTGCATTAGTCTGCCATCAACACTCAAGCCTCCGTTATTAGGTCTAAAATTACGTTTTGGAATTAGCAATGCAGGCGTTGGATGAGATGCGTAAGAAATTAACCCTACACAAGAGTGTTTTATGGACAAAAACTGGACGATTGCCTTGAAATATATCATCTGATCGATGTCTTAAGGTGTGGTGGTAACCATAGTATAAGCGCAATAATTGATTATTATTCCTTACGTAAAACACATGGTGTGTGGGGGTGTTAAAAATAAAGATAATTTAATCATACAATTATTATTGTTTTGCATTAATAACTGCACTTTCTAATAATATTACACGTTTATTCCTTGGTAATACACATTTGGCAATAAAGCATTGAGCATGAGTTGGGAAGCACACAAAATGTTTTTTTTTAAAAAACAGTAACATTTGCAATTTTATGTGGAAAAACATTTATTCTGCTCTTATTAAATGTACCATTATTCTTCTATAGTATTATACGGAACTGACTGACAACTTCAGTAATTATAAAAGGAATACTCTTGCTTTATGTGTGATTTAAGTTTGTTTTTCAAGGCACTTTGTGATTTTTCTTACTTCATCCACAACAAAAGTGCAAAACGTTGAAAATGTGTTATTTCTTGATGATTTGATATTCTATAATAGTGATTTTACAATATCAAAACAAAAAGTAGAAATTAACAACTAATAAGCCAATAAATGCTCCTCTGCTGCCATCTACTGGTTATAGTGGTAATTTGATGTATTTTTTGTGTTTGTTTACCACAATAAACTAACAATAACTAAAAATCACATTTAAAATTAATCATTTTTAGAGCTTTAAAGTGCTGGATATAGGCTAATTGTGTGAAATACTTGAAAATCACTGAAAATTGCTTGAATTTCCCTCCTTAAAAAGGTTGTACAAACTCTGAAATGAGTAATATAGTTAACACCATGATTATAGTTGGTGTTACTACTTCTGGTTTTCTGAATTACCTCAGTGCTGTTTGATCTGTTTATAACAGAGAATTCTGTGCAGAATT
>NW_015518765.1:0-803 GCF_001515645.1 Sinocyclocheilus grahami | reverse complement strand
CGACTAGACTTCCTCCCCTTACCTTCTGCAGATGGAAGACCAGCATGCTATAGCTGACCAACATCAAGCACAAAATGAAGAAGAATGCTGACACGCCTAAGCAGTGGATAGTATTGAACTGATCTTGATAGAAAACGTAACTATTGACAACTTGGTCAAAGCAGGTCCCATTAATTTGTAGCCTCAGTTTAACCCCCATACTAGCGCCCACAACAGTAATGACAATCAACCAGGTTGAAAAGCAGAGGATCCAACAAGGCCGTGTTTGTTTAAAGACCTGAAATAAGGCGTAGCCTGGTTTTACCACTGTGGTATAGCGATTAATGCTGGTCCACAAAAGAAAGCACATGTTGCAATAGAGGTTTATGTAGAAGCAAGAGAAAATGATCAGCTCTGCTGCATTGCAGGCTGGAGTTCCAGATTGCCAATTGGTGTTTTCTTTGTAGTAGGCTATTCTGAAGAAAAAACTGCAGCACATCAGCAGGTCTGATATGATTATGTTCAAAGTGAAGATGATAGTGGGTGTCCTCTCTGATCTCCAAAGATCCACCAAGACTATTCCATTGGTTGGAAGGCCCAGGGCAGCCAAAGTGAGATAGAGCCATGGCAAGATGGTTTCATGGCTTTCTTCAGGTTTTATCATGCATGTGCTACAGAAATAAAGAAAAAAGGAAATGAAAACAAGAAACTCACAGCTTCTCATCTCTGAATAGAAATAAGCCATTTTTTTTATCCTGACTTAAGTTTTCCTTTTACTCAGTAAGGCAGTCTGCATATATTTATACACTCACTCTCTCTCTCTC
>NW_015518764.1:2237-2969 GCF_001515645.1 Sinocyclocheilus grahami | reverse complement strand
GATCTCTTGTGCAGTGGCATTGTTTAAGGGATCCATTTTTTGAGTCGCAGTGCTTTGGTGGTTTGATGTTGAGTCAGAAGTGTCACTGAGAGAAGTGTTTTTCAGTTGTGTAGTTGCTTGAATGGTAGGGTAAGACTCGATTGTACTTGTAGTTGAGAGGGGATTTGGTTCTGAGGTTGTTGTGAAGATGGATGAACTCGAGTCTGGACTTGTTGTAGGGGAAATTGTTTTAGTTGTCGATTGATTTGATGTGATGAACACTTGAGTATGGTCTGATGACTCAAGCTGTTGTGTTGCTGTCGCAGTGGAGTATGATGTTCCAGAAGACACCTCAAAAGACGGAAATGAAGATCCTGTATTTGTCGTAGTCGCAATCATTTTTGTCGATTTAGAAAATGCCATCTGCTTCGTGTCACTACTGTTTGTTGAAGATTCGGATGTTGGTTCAGGTTTTTGGGTACCAGCTAATGTTCCAGCAGTCCAAGATATGGATATATTGCTGCCTGAGGTTTGCTCTACATCATTCTGTGTATTGGAACCAATGGTGGTAATGGAATAATTGTTTGCATGAATTGAAGTCAGTGTAGGTGTCTCAGACATTGTTGATGTGTCCATGCTAGTTGTTTTAGCACTTCCTGTTGAACTGATCCCATGTGCAGTAGCATTGGTTAAGGGCTCCATTTTTTGAGTTGCAGTGCTTTGGTGATTTGATGGTGAGTCAGAAGTGTCACT
>NW_015518764.1:0-492 GCF_001515645.1 Sinocyclocheilus grahami | reverse complement strand
CAGTGCTTTGGTGATTTGATGGTGAGTCAGAAGTGTCACTGAGAGTAGTGTTCTTCAGTTGTGTAGTTGCTTGAAAGGCAGAGTAAGACTCGGTTGTACTAGTAGTTGAGAGGGGATTTGGTTCTGAGGTTGTTGTGAAGATGGATGAATTTGAGTCTGGAGTTGTTGTAGGGGAAATCATTGTCATTGTCAATTTATTTGATGTGATGGAGCCTTGAGTATGGTCTGATGACTCAAGCTGTTGTGTTGTTGTCGCAGTGGAGTATGATGTTCCAGAAGATGCATCTGAGGATGGAAATGAAGATACTGTAGTTGTTGTAGGTGCAATCATTGTTGTCGATTCAGAAAATTTTGTCTGCTTTGTGACACTACTGTTGGTTGAAGATTTGGTTGTTGGTTCAGGTTTTTGGGTACCAGATAATGTTCCAGCAGTCCAATCAATTGATGTATTGCTGCCTGAGGTTTGCTCTACATCATTCTGTGTATTGGAAC
>NW_015518763.1:2770-2971 GCF_001515645.1 Sinocyclocheilus grahami | reverse complement strand
GGCGATACCACTTATTTTGTTTTCGATACGATACCGATATTTTTCCAGGCAGTATCGTCGATACCGATACGATACTTATGAACTACACTTTTAAATGATGAAATTTATTAAATTAAGAGTAAAATGGGTAATAAGCACTTAACTTTGTTTAAAAACGCATTTTAACATTCAATATGCCTTAATTGTAACTTATTAGGTTAT
>NW_015518763.1:0-2722 GCF_001515645.1 Sinocyclocheilus grahami | reverse complement strand
GGTCACTTTAGTAAAACCATGGTTCATTTTCATAAGGGACTGCCAGTGACCGGCTGTTGCATCCATAAAATGCAACCTTTTTATTCTGACAGTGTATGATTTCTATTAACATTACAGAATAGAACATGATCTATATTATCTTTCAACGTTCAGTTTAAATAACTGTAATTGTACAAACTACGTAGACTACGATTTCAATTTGTTAATTGTGAAATAACGCAAACATATGTTTTTTTTCTGTCCTCTGATAAGCATTGTTCAGGGCTGTCGTTCCCAAAAGCTTTAATGCTTTCTTATGATACTTTTGGGAAACGCAGCCCTGTTTGAATGCACTGTCAGAAGTGAGTGAACGCTCTCTTTGATGGATTGGTTCTGTCTTGCAACATTTGCTTGTGTTCAGATGAGCAGGAAAATAATTCTATCCTACACAATTACTTGCGAACAAAGGTTATTTGTTCAAACACACCTTAGTATCGATATTTTTAGTTTGAGTATCGATACTTTCGATACTCGCGTCAGTATCGATATATATCGATACTTAGGATCGATACGCCCATCCCTAGTTTTGATCCACTTCAAATGTTGACAAGTGCGTGCGTGCATGCATGTGTGTGTGTATATATATATATATATATATATAATATAATTTTTTTTTTTAAATTTTACACACTTAACAGCATTGCACACGTTATGACAAAAGGCTGACTGCTATATGTATTGAATGCAGGAATCCCTCCTGATCAGCAGAGGTTGATCTTTGCTGGCAAACAGCTGGAGGATGGACGCACCCTGTCTGACTACAACATTCAGAAGGTTAGTGAATAATGGTGCAGTCATATATAAATGTTAGGTTCATTGCTTTTCCTGTCATGTAATACACTTGAACTAACTTCATTGTGGTCGTGCATTCAGGAGTCCACACTGCATCTTGTGCTGAGACTGCGTGGTGGTGCTAAGAAGAGGAAGAAGAAGTCCTACACCACCCCCAAGAAGAACAAGCACAAGAGAAAGAAGGTCAAGCTCGCTGTGCTGAAATATTACAAGGTCAGTTTCAACAGTGAGATTCAACATCTCCTAAACTCAAGTCTTTTTTGCCAGCTGCGTGTGTTCTGTATTCAGCTTTGGGAGTTGCTAGTATGATTTCATGCTGTCTGTCTTGATCCTCAGGTTGATGAGAACGGCAAGATCCACCGGCTGCGCCGCGAGTGTCCAGCAGATGAGTGTGGAGCCGGGGTGTTCATGGCCAGCCACTTTGACCGTCATTACTGCGGGAAGTGCTGCCTGACTTACTGCTTCAACAAACCGGAGGACAAGTGAAGTACAGTCCTGACAACATGCTCTGTGTAATACAGGAGATTGTCTGTTCTGGAATTTGTACTTTGTAAATAAAATTGGCCTGCCACATTCAAAAATGAATCTCTTGAGTCTTGATTAATATCACTTTTTGGGGTTTTAACTTTATTAGGCATTCAATCTAATATGCTAAAGTAAGAAGTTGGATACAACTGATGGTAAATGATTAAAAAAAAACCTGATTCTTGGGAACAGGACATGCAGAATACAAAGTCTATTTTAGATGGGCTGTCTTTCATTTTGCACTGGAATATTGTTTTCTTACCTTAAATATAACATGCATTTAAATTTTTTTTAAATGTTCCTATTTTTAAAGCTTTAGCATTTGTTTTTCAAGGTGTACACCTTTAATTACCAGTGAATGTAGACTTTTCTGTCATCTGTCACTTATTTTCCCCCTCAGAGTAGCTATTTCTACCCAATAAAATATTTTAGAGCTTGACATAACTAGAAAAAAAATATGTATTATAAAATGCACATGACAAGATTCTATATATATATTTTTTTAACTTGTAAATTTGTTTTCAGTTCCAAGAAATTACACTTAATGTTCATATATCCAAGTTTGGGAACCCTGCTTCTAAAAAAATGACATGTTGAGGGAACAAACTAAAATAAGATATGTTAGCTTATATCTTGATTTTGAGCTATTTTAAATTATTTACCTTCCTATATGTGTGTGGTGTTTTTGCCCCATATCCCAGGAATTTAATTTCCATCCAGACTTTAAAAATATATTTAATGTATTGTTCAACATATTACAAAAGCTATATTGTGCGATAAGTTTAAATACATGAAATGTATGAAGTAGGATGAAAATCAATACTTTTCAAAAGAACGATTTTTGAAAATGTGACTTCCTCATTTTTATTTACATTACAAGATACATTATGAACACTTATTTCAGTCCTGATATCTAGAGTCAAAATGAAGACAATCAAATTTTACATTTTTTTTTTTTAATTACCTGTTGGTGACTGTAGGTTTGCTACAGCTAGTCTTGTTATAGCTACTGCATGTGCATGTAAACTACACAGCATAGTATACCGATGAGCCAAATGCAGTCCCTTAAAATCCTGGATCCCAAGAAATTTTCTGTTTGATCTCAGATTGACTGTAACAAATAATTTCATCCCCAGGTTTGTATTCAAGTTCTTCATTATCTAGAGAAAGGCCACATTCCATGCCTGTCTTTACTGTCAGAACTTCATCCTTCAGATGTTTCAGTGTTATCACGGATCCTGAAGGAGGAAACAAATGCATGGAGAAAAAAAAAAAACATTCAAACATTATATTAGCATATATTTAACAGCTAACTGGCATAGGTTTACCTTCCCAGAGAATGTTTCTCCCTCGAACAAGTCTGAAT
>NW_015518762.1:2271-2972 GCF_001515645.1 Sinocyclocheilus grahami | reverse complement strand
TACTGTATGAAATAATTTCATTCTCATTACTGTAATGCAAAAATTATATATTGTCCTAATGGAAATATAATTGGTTATGATAGTATTTGTTTTTCTGCCTTTATCCTAATAAGTATTTTATAAGTAAAAACATTTTACTACAGTATTTGTTCATAACAATATAATGGGAATCATCAATGAAAATAATGAGAAATAAAACAACACAAAAGTAAAACATCAAAAATGTTTTAATGAGTATTTCCTCCAAATACTCATTAAAACATTTTTGATGTTTTACTTTTGTGGTTTTATTTCTCATTATTTTCATTGATCACAAAAAAAAATTTAAAATTAAAATTATATATATATATTATTTATAAAATTTAAATTACTTTTTTTTTTTGTGAGGTGAAATGTGACCTGGACACGTGGACATGTTCTTGGCAGGTGTGATTCACCCATCCATGGCCTTGTGGCCAGTAATGAGAGAAGATATGTGACAACCACGACCCCACACAGAGGTTTTAGGACCCCTTAGGGACTCTCACCCTATTCCCCAAACTCGCTTTGAACACTGAATTTATATGGTGTTTTAAGTGTCACCCTGTATGGACCGTTAGTTCCCGGCTCACTTGTATGTGTCCTCATGCCATGACCGTAAGTCACCCTAGAACATTTCTCCAGGATCCATCCCTGTTTATTTTACTGGCAAATCCAATCTT
>NW_015518762.1:0-829 GCF_001515645.1 Sinocyclocheilus grahami | reverse complement strand
AAAAAAAAAAAGCTTTAAAAAAATTATGTATATAAAGACTTCTAAAGCCATTTTTTGTCTTTTCAAGGCTTTTACATGCCACAAAAATATTTTCTTTTAATTATCTTCATTTGGGAGCTCTTCTTAGCAAATATTCATACATGCAAGTAGGGTTGGGCCGATAGACGATGCCATCGTCCATCGCCGATGGCTGACAGACATCACAATGTTGAGCCGGCATCGTGACCCCCCCCCATACCCCCCGCAATCGCCGTATCCCAATTCCGTGTTCGGAAAGGAAATTAAGTGTACTACGGAACCCCTAAATGGAATAAATAGCCTAAGAGATGGGAGGATAAAAAAAAATATTTCAATACTTTCTTTCGCAATTATATCGTTGGGTAATTATACTGTATATAAGTTGGGGGCATCAGGGAGCCTCTACTAATATGCAGGGCATTGAAACCGCTCTCATTTTACTTTCACTTTTACTTTCGAGATTCGCGATCACACGGACTCTATACTACGGAGCGGCCTTACCTACCACACATTTTACAAGATTAGATATTTGTCAGTGGTGCTCAGTATTTGCAAATCATTTGCCATTGTCCTATCAGTCATCTCTCCTTACTCTGTGTATGTGTTAAGGGAACTTTCATGTACTGTAATGTAACAGTCTACCTCTAGCAAACGCTAACCATGTCCCTTTAGTGGCTCCATAGAACGCGCTATTTGTTTTCTGTGCCTTTCTGCAAACGGATTCATGCTTTGGGCACACCCCCTAACCCCGCCCCCCGATGTCATAGTCCATCACGATGTTTCACTGTAGACATCGTCCGATGCCAATTTG
>NW_015518761.1:2505-2972 GCF_001515645.1 Sinocyclocheilus grahami | reverse complement strand
TATATTATGCAAACAAAAACTTTTATTTTGTATGCGATTCATCGCGATTAATCGTTTGACAGCACTAAAAATAATATTTTCCCCACTACAATAACAAGATTTACTTAAGTACAATTGTAATGAGATTTGTTTTTTTTTAGAGAATTTACTCATTTATTTATTTATTTGGTTACACCATT
Source organism: Sinocyclocheilus grahami (assembly GCF_001515645.1). NCBI lineage: Eukaryota > Metazoa > Chordata > Actinopteri > Cypriniformes > Cyprinidae > Sinocyclocheilus > Sinocyclocheilus grahami. The sequence goes on along the minus strand of NW_015518761.1, from coordinate 2,793 downwards.
GACAAAGTTTGTTTGTTTATTTTTAAGCAAAAAACATACAGAAAAGTATGCTTATTATAATAAAGTATAATACAGGGGTTTTCGAACTTTTTTAATTCTATGAATTTGTGAAAATAATAATTCCCTTTAAATTTATAACATATCCTTTTTCTGCTAATATCAGAATATTAGAGAAACAATTTAAGCTCAATTTAAATGTGTTTGTAAGCACTTTGCACATTAAATGTTGTTTCAAACAGGCTCATAACACAAATTAACTTTTAGAAATAAAAAATGTTTTAGTATTCT
>NW_015518761.1:0-857 GCF_001515645.1 Sinocyclocheilus grahami | reverse complement strand
AAGATTCTTCAAAACATCTGTTCTCTAGCGTTTTCTCAAAAAAATAACAGCATACAGATCTGAAACAACATGAGGTTAAGTAATGACACATTTGTTGTTTTTGGGTGAACTTCTCTAGTAAGCAAGTTTGATTACTCCAAATTACATAATGCTACTTTATTTCTATACACTTAACCTCTAAAGCTTATTATGCTTTTGATCACAGTTTCCATTGAAAAACATAAAATCTAAAGCCCAACCTACATGTTTCTATTCTAACAGGGAGCTTGTGAATAATACGGTATTCTCAAAAGGCTTTCAGACTCTCTCAAGTACAGAAAGAAGGTAAAGACACAAAAGACTTCCATTAGGCAGCCATGAGGGTCAAAGTCATAGAAAATTTTACTTGACAAAACACTGACCTCTAAAACTTGTACAAGAGGCTTTTCAAATCCTAAAGTATGAGTTTGTTACTGCTCTATCAGACTGAGGATTGATTCACTACGCTGGACAGCATCTGCACAACAGCTCCATGATTAATGCCTTAATGGCTGGTTCATGTTATGAAATGACCACAAAGCTACCATGCTAGGATTCCCATAAAATAGCATATTGTGGTTGTAACCGAGTATGACTGCCTGCCATGAAATGCAGCTATTTTTTAATGAGTGCCTATATGATTTAACAATGTGATAACAGAAAAGCCACGGTTGCTAATGTAATCGATACGAGCCCCATAATCCACATTGATTTTGACTCAGTCAAGTGTAAAAGACATTTGAAAGCATTACAGTGTTCTCAATAGCTTTATAGGTTTTACATGAATGTGCAGCAGCCCATGAACAGCCCTGATCTCTGGTCTTACATATATTAGCTCA
>NW_015518760.1:1950-2973 GCF_001515645.1 Sinocyclocheilus grahami | reverse complement strand
TAGCAGGATGAAAAGGAGTTATTATTACCATCATTATTATTTACACCAGTGTTGTTACTGTTAACTAATACTGTTTAAACAATTTTTTCTGCAATTGAAATAAAGCTGAATTAAAATGCATATAAATATTAGATAAAAATAAGTTTAAGTACTTACTGTAAGTATTTCTGAAACTAAAACTGAAATAAAAAAGAAATCTAAAAAGAAATGTACAAAAAATTGCTAAATCACATGGCACAATTTTTAAATCATAAAACTGAAAACATAAAACTAAAAGCTAATTAAAATGTTCATAAATACTATAATAGTATATGAATAATACTAAAATAACTCTGATTACCTCTAAAAAATGTTGTGGTGGAATTGTTCATGATTTTTCAGGAAAAAAAATTAAATCATCCTGCATGTATATACACTGTTAGTGGATACATTAAATGAACTAGTAATAGAGAGAAACACATTTAATAAAGTGAGTTAAAATTCAAAAGTGCCAGATATGATCCTTGTTTTGATTAATATTTGAACAAAATGCAACAATGATTAAAATTTAAATGTTAAAAAATGTTCATGTAATCACCCTAATCCTAGCAAATGTCAGCGCTGGATGGTCAAACAGCACCAGTATTACACTAAATACTCCAGCAAATCAAGGTCTTTCAGGCACAGAAATCAAGTGTGGGAAGTCTTAAAGTGGCCCTAATTCTCACAAAGGCACCGTGACTAGAACAGATGCCGGGCATACACTGCAGTATGTTGACGTGTGTGTAAGTGTGCGTTTTCAGCCACTCTCTGAATACATGAGAGGTTGTTAACTCCGCCTGAGCAGCACATTAACAGGCCACATTAGAATGAGTTTCAGGGGCTTCTGGTTGTACATGCCCAGGAATGATGATGGAGCCCATTAGCAAGAGGAATGAAGGCATCGCACAGGACGATTGAGGATGCTGCGCTTGCCTTTTCCCGATGCCTGTCTTTTCTGTGTTTCTTTCTCTCCCTCTCATCCACTCTCTTCATGGCCTAATT
>NW_015518760.1:0-377 GCF_001515645.1 Sinocyclocheilus grahami | reverse complement strand
CATTAAAATCAAGCAGATCACATGTAAAGACCAGAGGAAGTGGTCTATTCCCTCACTCAAAGCTTGGCAGGCTCTGGGGGTATCCAACTTTGAGCAGCCCTCGCTGGCGAAAGCACGAACGCAGGCCTCATATAGTCAAAACAACATTGTGGTAACGCTACCACAACAACCTAACTATTGCTTGCTTCAGCTATTCTGAAATGATTACAAGTATTATGATAATCATTTGGTGCAGATTATTTTGTTGGAATAGTCATGCTGCTTTTCTAGCCCTAGCAGAATGAAATTTGTCATTTGTTTGTGTTGAGAGTAAAAGGGGAAGTTTGTGTGGTTTGATATCGCTGACGTTCTCAATTAATGGTTAATAAGAGATTAGC
>NW_015518759.1:2011-2973 GCF_001515645.1 Sinocyclocheilus grahami | reverse complement strand
TGTAATATACCTGCACATACAATTGTCAATTTATATATTGTTATTGCTTATTTACTTGTTCTATTTTTTTATTTTTTTATTCTTTTATTATCTGTGTTTTTGTTCTGTTGCTGTCATTCTGTTGCACTGCAGAAGCTTCTGTCATGAAAACAAATTCCTCGTATGTGAAAACATACCTGGCAATAAAGCTCATTCTGATTCTTATTCTGATTATGTAATTGAACTGATACATTCTTACCTGATAAATAAAAGGTTTGATTTATTCTGAACTCTCCTGGACTCATTATGACTAGTAGATTATGTAGAGTTGTAACAACGATGCTGAGGCGGCGTTAGAATCAATTTGCAGAAGTTTATTATTAGCAGACTTAAGTGACAGAAACGTTAGGCCAGGCAGAAAGTCAATGCCACAACAGCAGTCCAATCCGTCAACATACACAAGAGTAATCCAAAAGGCAGAGACGAGTAAGCAGGAAAAAGGTCCAAACACAGTCATCAGTCCAAATCAGGCTATCAATGCAAAGGGGTAATCCAACAAACTTAAAGGTCCCATATTGTCAAAACTGAAACTTCCTGGCTTTTTTCACGATAACTGAGGTCTAGGGGCTATTTAACTACCATATAAGTTTGAAAACAGTCAGTCCACAGTAAAATGCACACAGCCTGCATAAAGTAGCTGTGATCTTTCACGGACCGTTGTAACTTCCGTAAAAAGTTAACGTCAGAACTACACAGTCAACGCCTTCAGTCACCCCGAGCACCGCCCACTGTCCCACTCTCCTTTTGCCAAACCCCCAGACAACATCGCGTCCATGCTATTGCTGAGCAATGACAACACGGAAACATGTTGAAAAGGTTAACTTTAACCACGAAACCAGATCGGCCGACCTGTCACGTTACACTCTCACTCAAAGGATGGACGATCTGACAGGATTGTTACTATGAGGTGGATCACATCTAAC
>NW_015518759.1:0-1113 GCF_001515645.1 Sinocyclocheilus grahami | reverse complement strand
TGAACACACTCCCGGGACCAGTGGGCAGCCATTTTTTTGCTGCGGTGCACGGGGAGCGGTTGGGGGTTCGGTGCCTTGCCCAAGAGCACCTCAGTCATGGTAATGAAGGTGGGAGAGAGCGCTGTACATTCACTCCCCTCAGCTACAATCCCTGCCGGTACGAGACTCGAACCCGCAGCCTTTGGGTTACGAGTCCGACTCTCTAACCATTAGGCCACGACTTCCCTTAGCTGACCCCCTCTCCATCTTGAGTCCAGTAACTCATTCAGCTTGTAAGCTGGAGGAGTTCCATCAATATCCAGCAGTGGTGGTGGCTCTCGAGCCTCAGTGTCGGGGTCAGCCTCCGGGTGGACCAGTTTGAGGAGCGAAACATGAAAGGATGGAGAGATCTAACTGGTATGTGACCTCATTTATTCTTCTTAGAATTTTGAAAGAGCCAACATACCTGGGGCTGAGCTTCCTGCTTGGTAGCCACAATTTGAGGTCGCTCGTAGAGAGCCAGACCCGCTGTCCTGGTTGGTAGGGAGGATGTGGGCGACGTCGTCTGTTGGCCTGGAGTTCCTGTACTCTCGCGGCTCTCTGAAGATGTACGTGTGCACTGTCACATACCCTCTCACTACGCCGGATCCAATCGTCCACCGCAGGGAGTGATGAGGGTTCGCCAGACCACGGGAACAAAGGGGGTTGATACCCAATGACGCACTGGGAGTCAAACCAGTGGAAGAGTGAGTCAATTAATTTTGTGCATATTCAGGCCATAGAAGGAATTCAGACCAGCGGTGTTGTTCTCGGCTACAATATGATTGAAGATATATGCCTATCTCTTGGTTTAATCGTTCAACTTGTCCATTTGCCTGAGGGTGGTATGCTGGTGTGAGGCTTATTTTGATGTCAAGATGTTTGCAGAAAGCTTTCCAAACTTGGGACGTAAACTGGGCTCCTCTGTCGCTGACGATATCATCTGCCATACCATAAATTCGAAAGGCATGATGAAACAGTGCTTGTGCAGTCTCCATGGCTGTGGGGAGTCCTTTTAGAAAAAACAAACGACAAGATTTGGAGAAACGGTCAATGATAACTAGAACAGCAATGAGGCCGTTGGAGAGAGGCAGG
>NW_015518758.1:2098-2973 GCF_001515645.1 Sinocyclocheilus grahami | reverse complement strand
TTGGAAATTGTGTGGGGCAGTTGTTCTGCAAAACATCAATTTGCATGCAATATTTATACCCTATGTTTACTTGGAGCCCTGCGTTTACTCTAACACAAACCCTACTCGTATCTTTAACTTTAACCTGTGTGAATGTGAATTAGTGCATACAAGGAAGAAGACCCTTAAGATAAACTTTCTACCCTGACTAAGCAGTTACACCGTTTTATGGTGGTATAACATTGTGACAGCACTATATTACTCATCGCTAAACAGACACAAGTTAGTTGTGTCCATGTAATTGAAACTTTATTATGATTGTGGCCATCTAGCTAGCAGAGCTGTCATCAAAAGTGTTTTAAGCACTTGGTTGTACAATGTTGAGGTTGCAGCCATGAATATGTTGATATAATTTTAGATACACACTTGAGGCCATTGGATGCATCAGAGCCAAACTGGAGGATGCAGAGAGAAGAGGGGGTAAAGGCATTGTGTCCTGGTAATCAGGAGTGATTTTGACTTCCTCCTTCCCCTGTTGTATCCTGCATGAATGGCATGGCCTGAGAGAGTCCCAGCCCTCACTTTCAGGCCAGAGAAAGAGAAATAGGAGGGTCTGGCATGAAAGGCACTTTGAAGTGCGCTCCTCATCAGTCTTTGTCTCTCTTCTTTGCTCTGTTGAATACTGAGCAAACCGAAGCAACAAAAGAATGCTTCACAGGCCTATAGGATAGCTAGCGAATATCCCACGAGACTAATGTTAGCCTAGTCACATTTTAGGCTTTCTTACAGAAAATGTTGTTTTACATGAATTTTCCAAGTTGAATATAAGTTAAGCTCAATCAACAATGTTTGTGGCCTATAATGTTGACTACCATGAATAATTTCATCCATCGTTT
>NW_015518758.1:0-510 GCF_001515645.1 Sinocyclocheilus grahami | reverse complement strand
ATCTGGAAAAAGGAGGGTCGTCTTATATTCGGGCCAATACGGTATAAGACAATGAAACTGTTTTTTTGACCTTGCATGCATGTCAACCTGCTTGTTGGGGACTCCCAAAACTAAAATATTTTATTACCCATAATAGGGGCACTTTAAAGATAACAACATTGTTTTGAACTTGTTCTCTGCAAAGTCATACCCAAAACACACTACACTGAATCATTTAATGGTGCTGGGAACCAAACTTTTATAAGTTCTTGTTTATGTTTCACCACATCACCAGACTTTAGTGCAAGCTCAAAAAACTCATATTTTTCATTGTTACATTTTGACCTGTTAAAGGTTGTAATTGTGATGGATTAAAGGTTGCACAGAGTGATACAGAGGACATCTGGCATGTGTCAGTAGACTGCAGGTGGAATCTGAGTGCGTTTGGCTGAAGTCAGCTTGATTTCACCCAGAGAAACCGAAGCAGACACAGGTCACTCAGGGCACCTCTCTCTCTCTCTCTCTCTCTCT
>NW_015518757.1:0-1213 GCF_001515645.1 Sinocyclocheilus grahami | reverse complement strand
TTTACCCAGCACTGGGTTGTATATAACCCAGCATTTTTTAGAGTGCATTGTTTTGGAGCAAGGATTACTTATTATTTTAGTAGGCAGTCCTTCACTGTTAACCTACAACAGAATGCAAATGCATTGTGCTAAGTCATAATCCAATGTGTGGCTTTATGATTATGTTCAAATGTGTTTTGAATGATTGGATCGCAAAACCTGTATTTTGCACAGGCCACTTGTGACCTGTTTCCCCAAGATGTACGCTGTCTTTTCTGGACAGCTCGACGATTCATTTATGCCTTCATTGAAAAGGTTCAGCATTAATATTCTGCTAAATATCCTCTTTTGTGTTCCACTCACTCAGGTTTGGAACATAATGAGGATGAGTAAAATCGTTGGTGAACTAATCCTTTAATCCTAGGTGTAAAGGGGCTTTAACCAGCAAACTTCGGTGTGCTGTAAATGGAGTGTCAGTGCTCCAGTTCAGAGTCTGTCTGTCTTTCATGGTCTCTCCAGTAGATGATGCTCTGTCTCTCCTTTTAAATGACAGGTAGAGGAGTCAGCTTCTCAGAAAACCCACATTACAGCCTGATCTTCCTCTTTTTATCACCTGCTCAGAGTCAAACCAATGCGAACAGGACCACACCATTTCGCCTATCTTCAGCACAGCTTCAATATGGATAATGTGGATCAGTTTTTTACATCATGAGAATGCAGAAATATGTCTAAATAGAGTACCCTTTCAGTTAATGAGGAAGGTATAAATACACCATCACTTGGGGATTGGGATACGAAGTGTTTGCTGCCTTAATGAACCCAGTGTGCAGCCTGTTCAATGGGGTTTTCATTAAAAGCTGAACAGAATTCCAATAACCACTGTCGAGCTGGACATTGCAGTGCATTACTTTTACCATGTTATTACCTCGCATTAAAGAGCACAGTGTACCACCAGAGACAACGCAAACTGCGTGATTCTTGAAATGTTGTAATTTTTGGAGCTCTGTGGATTGGAGGGAATGAGGACAGATAAGAGCTAAGCTAACAAAGAGCCAATGATCTGTGGTTTGATGTGCCCAGCGCTTTTAAAGGAGAAACACCTGAATTATGTGTCATAATTGGTGGACACATTAATGAACTGGCTGAGTTTAAGTGGCTATGTATTTTGGTAGTTTTATAAATATATTTTCGCTTCTTCTTCTTCTTCTTCTTCTTCTTCTTCTTCTTCTTCTTC
>NW_015518756.1:0-2974 GCF_001515645.1 Sinocyclocheilus grahami | reverse complement strand
TGTAGTTAACTATGGTCGCAACTAAGGTTTGTTGAACTCTGTTGGTGGTAACGGAACTTGTGACTATAGTTGCTTTTGGGAAATGCACCCCAGATTAAGAAAACCTTAGCAACAACCTAGCCCTTTTAACTCTCATGAACACCCTTTGAAGTGTTTAGCAACTTGCTAACAACCCCAGTGTTATTTTTGTATTATTTATAAAACTGTTATTAATATTATAGTTTGTATTATTGTTAATTAGCTTTTAGTTTCAGTTTTCATTTTAATTTGAGCTTAATTTTGTGCTTTTGGCATTTTTATTTTTTATTTCTATTAGCATTTTTTTTCTTCAGTTATAGTTTTAGTAATTCTAGTATTTCAACTTAAACTTATCAATTTAGTTGCCAAGTCAACATTTCTATTTTTTTAAGTTACATTTTTCATTAATATTTTTTATTAATTATTTGTAACTTTTTTTTTTTAATGGATGAAATTTATTTTTAAGTTTAAAATAACACTGAATTACTCGGATTCAAGAAATGTTAGAAACCACCTAGTTACTGTCCAGAACACCCTAGCTATTACTTAGCATTGTGCTAAAATTCACTCGCAATGCCTAGCTTCACCCTAGCATCATGGTAGTGCATTTTTTATGAGGCAATTGCCATTCACATTTTCTTTGGAAACTAAAAAGTTTTGCTAGGTTGTTAGCAAAGATGGAGGTGTTGAAGAATGTCCCATTCGTGCAGACTTTTAGGCCTTTGTCAACCTTTGCCCTTCCCTGTTTATGAAAGAGATTAAATAAGAACAGTGTGTGATGCATCTGAGTGCGTCTGTCATGTTCATGTATTGTTTTCAGCAGGTGTGTACCAAATGGGCAAGGCTGTATGTGAGAAAATCTGTAATAGCGTGTGAGATGTCATTGTGAATTGAGGATATCTGAATGGCAGTAGTGAGGTGAGTGTGTGGGGGTTCCCCATAGTTATGGGACAGCAGTGCTACACTCAACCCAATAAAATAACTGATATGGAAAAGAAGGGGATGAAAGATAAGCTGGAGAGAAGATTATGTAGGTTGTAAGTGTTTTGGAAAGAAGAACGTTCCTCCTTGGGTTTTTGCATGGGTTAATTGTCCTGTTTCTTTCCAGTACTTGTTACACTAGTGCCCCCTACTGAAACAAAAATATGTCCAACACATTTTATTTGACTTTCCAGACCTCTTTAGTTAGACAGTGTGATATAATGGAATACAACTGTTTTGTACTCTTTTTGATTTTGTACTTTTGTTTATTTAGATGTTATTATTATTATTATTATTATTATTATTATAGTTTTAGTTTTTCTTTTCTTTTTTCTTTTTTTCTTGTGTTTTGTTACTGTGATTCTACCATGGTTGTTCAAATGTATTTGGTTTATAATTTATAGTATCTAATGTAACGGTGTGTGAGGGCTAGCAGGTAGTTCACTGATCTAGAAGATGGAGTCAGAACAGAGTGAGAGGTGTGTGTACAGTCACTGACAGCGAGTAAATGAGATGGCAGATTATCAGGTAGGATCATGTCTCACTGGTGTTTGAATAGTCCTGGATCCGTTTTTCTAGGAAGAACACATTTACATATCCTGAAGGGTGTTTGTCTCTGGGGTTTTTTTTGTTCTACCTTTTATATTATTTTTCTACCAGTTTTTATTGTGATCACAGTTGAGTAATGGTCTTTTGAACAACATCTGACACAGAGTCGGAGTCAACAATGCTTTATTGACACTTTATTGACAGCGTATTTATAGTAAGTACTCAGTAAGGTAAAGTAAATGTATAAATTACATGTATGTAGGAAATACTAAAAATAAAATGGAATTAATCAGGAATGAATTTAAATAGTGACTGTGGCATTTCGAAAGTATTAATAATAAATGCATTTTTTTTATGGCAGCATTTTTTGTATTTTATGGTTGTATTTTATTTATGTATTTGCTGTTGTAACTGCAATTTATGGTGTGTTGGAGCTCTTTGTCAGAATTGAGTTTAATTTGGCAGCACTGAGCATTCTGGCGGCTGTGTGTGCAGAGATATGTTGTGTGGGTGTGGTTTGTGTGTAAAGTGTTGCTGAGTGTGTGAATGTGTGTGTTCAGATGAGAGATATTTTGTGGGTGTGGCTGAGTGTGTGTGTGTGCGCGAGAGAGCAGGTGAACTGATATCTACATTCCCCAGCACTTCCTGTCCCTGTAACAGGTGTGTGTGTGTGTGTGCGCGTAAAGTCCATTCCAGTGTGGCCATTTAAACTCTAAAACTTCTGGTGATTTGTATGGTGGTTATTTTTTATATAGTTATTAACGTTAGGTTATATAACAATGCAAAAACATGTACTTTCTCACGTTATGATACCTTAAAAATGATTAAGATCAATGTTTTTTTCCTCCAAGGTGAGTCAGACATCTCGCAAATTCTCCCAAAATTCAAAGTTGTTTTTTCTCTGTTGCGTTTTTCCATCAAAACTTTTGATTTTATTTTTTAAATTTAAATTTATTTATTTATTCATAAATGTTTTAAAGATCTCCCTAACCTACTCATCTTCTCATCATTTTTGTTCTTGGGGGTTAGAGGTGGCATTATTTTAGCACATTAACCCTCTGTGTGCTGGAAGTGCACAGTCAGTGTGGGAGTACGAGTGACGTGCCGGAGTTAACCCTTTCCTGGCCAGAGCGTTCGCTGCTCAGTGAGAGATGACTGGCTGTGGCCGTTGCCACTGAAACGGCTCTACTGCTATGACGAGACACTGAGCACTCGCTGCAGCCATTTACCTTACAGGGACAGAAAAAATACTCATCCTCGTTTTCGTTCGTCCCTTCCCCCTCTCTGGGTCTACAGCAGAGCCTGTTTTGGTGCAGCGTGGAGGGGTTGACTCATGAATTTCAGTAAGATAGTGAGAAAACAAGGCTCAGTGCATGTCGAGTGCACTGACACACACATCTGCTCATCTGAAAATGAGTAACCCTTT
>NW_015518755.1:2007-2975 GCF_001515645.1 Sinocyclocheilus grahami | reverse complement strand
ATATATATATATATATATATATATATATATATATATCATCATCATGTGACACTGAAGACTGGAGTAATGACTGCTGAAAATAATAATAAAATAATTTAATAAAATTTTGTCAAATAATTGCAACCTTGGTGAACATAAGACTCTTCATTTTCACATTTTTCAACCATTTAACTTACCTGTATCGACTCAACACTGCTCAGTCATTAACCTTCACAGACATGTCCTATGAAAATGTGCTTCTCCTGTTGCCCCAGACCAGACTGGCATCATTCTGAACTCATTACCTCACCATACTCAAATTGCTTTTTTTACATGCTTCTCCCTCCATCTCCTTTCTACTTGAGCATTGGCCTCTCCCACAACACAACTGTAGCAAATCCATTGCTCTATATAGAGAGTCTGTCAGTGTGAAGTCTTACTTATGTTCTCTACAGGGAGCAGGAAGCATGTAATTGTTCTCCCCTTGATTATGACACTACAGTAGTCTACTTTAATGCATACATCACTGTCATAATCTCAAGCTTAATGAATGTCTTTAGCACTGCTCTTTAATTCATTGGTTCTTAAACAGTGGTTCTTGTAACACCAAGGCTCCAGAGGTCCTCTTTGAAGTTGCATTTCTGCTGCAAATATGACAAATGTGCTTGATTTCAAACTTCAACAATATGGTGCTGTCAATGGATCAAACTTATTCAGAAATGCAAGGAATTTCTAGAACTATTGTAAGCCTCTGGAAAATTCTCTTGTTTTCTTCTTCTTCTTTATTTGACTGCAGCATCCATTGTTGTACCTTAAAAAAACAATACAATTTTGCAAGTATATCCAAATCACATGGTTACTTCATGTTTAGATTGTGTGCACAAGGGAGTCGTGGGGTATATTTTACACAATTATGTATATGCTCTAAATATTTCTGCATCTTTTGCCTTTTTATTCATGAGGGACTGGTGTTTATGGTGAATCATATT
>NW_015518755.1:0-303 GCF_001515645.1 Sinocyclocheilus grahami | reverse complement strand
GAAACACAACATGTGTGTGTGTGTGTGTGTGTGTGTGTGTGTGTGGTGAGACACTTATGTAAGTGAATGGGGCCAATGTAAAACTTACTTGTCTTATATATCTATTAAGGAGTATGTAAAGTATGACATGAGCAAGAGTGCTGTTGTTCTAAATATCAACACCATTTTTATTGGCCTGAGGCTGAACCATAGCCATGTTACCAACAGCACGGTTGCGAGTGTTATTACTTTTATAAACAGTCCGAACAAACACAATTTAAAATAATTAAACTTTAGATTAAATTTTGACAGTTATTTCTATTG
>NW_015518754.1:1999-2975 GCF_001515645.1 Sinocyclocheilus grahami | reverse complement strand
TCCAGAATTTAATATTAAAAAGTATTGCACATGTGCAGGTTGCACACCGGAAACACATCATATCATATTTTTTTGGTTAATAATAAGAACAAAAAAGCTTGACGCACAAAAAGAAAACACAGTCATGTTTGTTTTTCTGCCATCTTTACAGTGAAACACAACTAGTCTGCAACAAGTCATTGTAAGCATAACTTCTCAGTGAGTTCATGTCATATACATGTGCATAAGATCTTTTGAAAGGCAAAACTCGGCACACAAACACACTTAGTCTCTGTTTCTTTCCTCGGGCCTCTGGAGACGTAATCAGTCAATGCTCGCGCTCTCAGGTGCGTCTCTGCATCTCATTCACTGATTGTTTCAGCATGTCGATCCTGAGAAAGCGCCTCAGGACATTATCAGAGCTAACACACACTCAAACCGCATCACTGAAAGTTGGAGAAAATAAAAAAACGCTAAAAGAATCAGGACCGCAGAGATATTTAATCGGCATTGTTAAATAAGTTTTGCATTTGGTAACACAGTGCAACAGGAACAGCATTGATCTCTTCGCACAGTTTTGTCCATTTGCTTGTGGCCATAATCATGTTTAGCAATAAAATCAAATGCAATTTACTTAATAAGAATTGATTTCTCTTGTGTTTGTCCTGCTGATTATATAGGACAATCAAATATTCAATCCAGCCACTAACCTACTTATAATGAGCCAAAGCATGCAGTCAAGCGTGAGATTTTCAGCTCAGCATGAACTCAGGATCAGTTCTGATTCAGATAAACTTAAACTAATATGGAATACGGTTTGATGGGTTTAGGAAATGAAGCATCACTGTGAGATTGAGCAGATAACAGCAGACACACGATCCGCTCATCTTCTGTATGCTAATGGAGCAGATATCAGCCCTTTGTTTGACAAACGAGCCTCGCAAACTGTTGCAAGCTCAATGTGTGTTTCATTTGTAATGGTTCGTCATGTAGTTGT
>NW_015518754.1:0-208 GCF_001515645.1 Sinocyclocheilus grahami | reverse complement strand
AGATAAACATCACATTTTAATTTTTGGGTGAACTGTCCCTTTAAGCGTATCCGTCTCTGCACTACATTACCCAGAATCCCTCTGCGCGCTGCTCCGCGGAATGCTGCTCGGAAGAAAGTTCCTCAGAGATGCAGCGGGCGCTGAGGCGCTGATATCTGCACTTTTACGCGTGATATTAATCGCGAAAAGAGGATTCAGTTGACGCGGA
>NW_015518753.1:1708-2975 GCF_001515645.1 Sinocyclocheilus grahami | reverse complement strand
ACCATATCCTCCCTATCTCCTCCACACCTGCCCAGAGTTGTGAGCTTCAATACATACTTATTTATATTCCACACACACATGTGCACACACTCTCACAATACTTGTCTGGGGCTTCATATTCCCATGAAAATTCATGCAGTGGCTCTAGTGGGCCTGTGATCATTCCGGTCAGTCTGGGAGATGTCATCTGACAGATGCCTTTTATATCATATGAGAGGAACCACCTGTTAAACATTTATGGCTTGAGCTCCATGCCTGGAATTCTGGCCAATTATAAGGAGAAAAAAAATCATGGCGGCATCTCCATTCAGTGAAAATAATGTGATACACCTGCTACCCATGAGTGAAAACAATGTACAATTTTACATTTAATTCAACTTTGTGAGGCATGTTAGAATGGTAATGCTTAAAGATGACGTCATTAACCATTTAGATGGTCCAGACAGTTTATTGGCTGATTCCAAGACTAATTGTCTTTTTCCTCTAAGATACAGGTTAATACTCTGGAAAACATGGATTCTTTTGTAGAGATGACTGTGAGAGAAAGAACACATTCTGTTTGGTTTTTAGTATCTTTTGTACCTGTCATAAAAGTTTAACTGTGCTCATGTTCTTCTGCTGAAACAGCGGTTTGAGTTCCTTCATATAGAGTATGTGCTGTGCCAGTAACCAAGTAATGTCTGAGTACTGCTGTGTGCAGATGTGTCATTTCCATGACTATTCTCTGATGAACATGACTAGCTTTTCCTTGGGAAAGAAATGAGGATGTAGTGCTAAGCTAAACTGAAATGACAGGGGAGATGGAGTCAAAATTCAATCACAGTCATTAGTCGCTCACTCATGCAAGATGACACAACACAGCTCAGCAAAACAGCAGAGATGTTGCCCCATTTGTCAAAGTGTGAATATTTATTTGCCTTTAAATGGTCATGGCGATAATGTGGGTTGTTCCTATTATAGTGTTGACTCTCACTAATTTGTTTGTCAACCAGTACAATCTCTTTTCAATATCTCTGTGTTGGTTCCAGGTATATGTGCAGTTTAGTGTAAACAGAGAGGTAATTAGATCCCTGTTGTGGCACTTCACGAATCATAGCGAGCTCACTACGTGTACACTTCAGTACACTAGCCATTATCAAGTCCGTCATGTTTGCAAAATGAGATCTTGGCCTTAAAATGAAAGGCTGGCTCAACACCACTCTTTATATTGACAACCCATACATTCTTTATGCCGTACTGTAGTTATCAAGGCCTTAATGATGTGTTA
>NW_015518753.1:0-850 GCF_001515645.1 Sinocyclocheilus grahami | reverse complement strand
ATATATATATATATATAAATAAAATAAAAATTTCTCATATCGTGGTTATATTGCCCACCTGTCCCATATTCCACCATGAGAAGTCTGGTCACCCTATTTATGAATTAACTGCATGCTAGCCTGTTCGCAACAGGGAACTTCAACTAGTATTTTACCTATATTGTGTAACTCTGGGGTTGTGTCTTGTTCTTTATTAGCATCAAGTAAAATAGCTTTTGAGTTTATTGCATGACAAGATGCTCACCACAGTGGGCTCTTTGAATGGATAAATTATGACTCTTCACATTCCATGCAGCCCACACAATGTGAATTACTCCACTGACACTCACATATATCTGTCTCAGCCTCTAGCATTCTTGGACATCATTAATCCTTCAAGCTGAGAGATATTGTTGACTTGAAGGTAAACCGTCTGGCTTAAGTAGAGACTGAAATGTATGATTTGAAGCATAATAGTATTTCCTCTAAGGATGATCAGTGAGGACTCTCATGCTGCTTCCAGTGAGTGAGAAAGCACATAAATTTGATCTCAGAACAACATGCTGTATGCAAAAGCATTAGTAATTCTGTAGATGTTTTAAGATCAGTGCATTCATATGCTCAATAGATGGATATATTAATTGATGCATACAGGGTTTTGATGTTATTTTAGTTACAAGCACATTTTATTTATATTAATAATTGCAATATTGAAAAGTGGATGTCATCGCAAAGTTGGTGGTGCCCTTCAATGAAGTCCCTCTACTGTTACGCTATCCAGATTTGATTTGGGGAAAAAATATATAAAAAATAGTAAATGATGTAAATCTGAAAGTGTAACAATGCAAACAGGTTTTCTGTATGGGGTAGG
>NW_015518752.1:0-2975 GCF_001515645.1 Sinocyclocheilus grahami | reverse complement strand
AAAAATGTAAGGGGGTCTGAATACTTTCCGTACCCACTGTAGGTCACTCTCGTGTTGCACTGTCAGACTGGCCTACTTTCAGCAAAGAAGAGTGATATCATTGTGTTCAAAGCCCATGTTAACACTGCAGATTTGATTGTACTCCAGCCTGTAAGTGCTACAGTGTATTCAGCTCCATCAAGCAAAATTTAAACAGTCAAATCTGAAACTAGGACTCTAAGAAGTGTGTGTTTACATGTGCGTTTCACCTGTGCTTGCGAAGTCGTNTGTTTTCAGTCTTAAGCACGTGCATCCTCTTGGAGAAAAAGACTATAAGCATGAAGAGGAGTAACAACATGATGGCAGCTCCACCCACTGCTATACACATCACTTGGAAGTTAGAAATGACCGACTCGCACCTGGAGCCTTTGTTCCAGATATACTCCTGAATGTTACACCTACAAACAACAGAGAGAGGTGTTAGAAAAGAGGCAGTTGAGCAGCATATAAACTGGTATATATAATAATTCACTTCTGTGATGTTTCATATGACATGTTGTATAAGCATGATTTTGGACAATGCAGGCTATATGAACACTGAAGGAAATCTGTTCAAGAGTTTTGGAAATAACCATAAAACTTACGAATGCAATATAAATTAAATGGAAATGCAACAGAATAGGAACTAGACTGATTTACTGAATTTTATTCATTTACAGACATTCAAACAAACTGGCCATTACAAACACATATGTGGAGAGATGAAAGAAAGTGAGAAACAGTATAGTGTGTTGTACACTTTAAGTGTGTTGTGTGGCCTGTTGACACATTTATCATTACTATGATTTGACTGCGAGGTTAGTCCTACAGCTGCATGACTGGACAGATGGCCCCATCAAGGACGTGTACTTTATGTGCTCCTCTATCTGTGCCGGTCCCACAGAGAATAAAGCACCTGAGCTGTGCTCAGTTCACAGCTTCCAAAATAGATTTACAAATTCTCTCATTTACCAGTGTTTTCATAGTGTATGAGGTGCTCAATATCCTATTGAAGATGCTGGATCTATTATTTTTCTGTTATGTAATGCATATTAGCCCATATGGTTCATTGGTTGAGATGCAGAAAAATCACAGCAGTGTTGATATCGCTTTTATACAGCAGTTCAATAAAAAGTTCATATTGAGTGACTTACATTTTAGACAAAATATTTCAAGTTACATTTTTGTTGGCAGAGAAAAAACAATAGTTTCAAATGAAGCCAAATCAAATACCATTAAACTAATGGACACGCCATTGCCATTTGATGCTGGTCAAGCACAAATCACAAACGTATACTTACACTCTGCAGCATATGGGTACATTTTGTAGTGAGTGAAAGGCCAATCAATACTGCAGGAAATCATTGCTCAGAGTGCATGTAGGCCATGTTTACTATTTAGCCTAAAAAGATCAATTTGAAACGTAGTTTTATGGTCTGTTCTACTAACTACCCATCCATAGTGTAAACCATCATCTGAAACACATTCAGCAAATGGATTAAATTAAACTGGATTATTCTGTTCTGCCCAACCACACAACACATACTAGATCAAGCATGTTTAAGGCAAGAGCTAATAATCATTGATATTTCTAACAGATGGAGGGAAAATAATACATTGAATAAGTACGCTGTATGGCATAGTTTTGTCACCAAACATTTCTCCAAACTACAAAAAGTTGCCTTCATGTTCTTGTAGCAGCAACTAATACATGGCTGAAGAACTTAATGCAGTGGCCTGTCTGATCTTTTCCTTTAATAATTTTGTATATATATCTTATTTGTTTTATATATGGTAGAGTGTTACATTAGGCATTTAAATAAAGGCCAAAATGCTTTCCTAAACCCTATGGCAACTGCAGCACAGTGTAAAAAATGCTTCCTGGTTAGCCCAGTCCTACATGTTTGCATAAGCTTGGCCCAGTTTCAAGATCATTGAGGGTAGGCCATTTACTACTGTTCCCAAGAGATGTCTTTGACTGACACTAAATCCATCTTCAATCCCAACATTTGATTTTGAGACATTTTAGAGACCAGCACTAAGCTTGATAATGTAAATAATAAACCTGCACCATGAACAGATGCACGAACATGACCGAAGGATTGAGTTTCATCTTCAAACTCATTATGAACGTTTGATCAGATGCCACCGATGCTAGCTGAAACATCAGGATGGTCTTTTACACACTCCTTTCGCTACGTTAATACAGCCCAAACATGATGACACCTTTCACAAACCAACAGATGTAATCTATAAATGTTAAATATTAATTTGTATATCTTGTTTTGTGTGTTTTTTAGAGGACTTGGCTACTCAGCCAATTAGAGACAATCACTCTCCATTTTTCCAGTAAACACACGTGACTAATTAAAACGGAATATAAATTATAAAACCACCAAAGATCACTTAAAACAATATTCAACACTAATTCATGGTTTTACCAGAATAACGCATTGTAGTGGCGACCATCAAAATTACAAAATGTTTAAAAACAGCTGAAATCAAGTGACTCGGCCAGTTTGATACGCACTCTGAAGTCGAAACAAAAGATTCCAAAACATTTCTAATCTTCATGAAGCAGCATTTCAAAAGCATTCATTATTAATAAGTTTAAGTTTGTTTAACATAACACTTTGTTGTACAAAGTTAAATTAATTTCATGGAAAAGTTTTCTTCAATTTAAGTAACATTTTGATTGCATTATGATTGTTAAGACCTGTTCACACCAAGGACAATAACTGTAAAGTTATAATAATCGCTCTAATTCTAAGAGAATAGGGAAGTCCACACCACAACTATAACGAAAACACAGAGAAACAATATCATTAGAATTATTTTCAGAGCATTTGTTTCCAGTCAATTAGAATCCACCCAACATTAAAGAGATCCAGCGTTTAATGCAGCAGAAGACATAACTACACTCTTAAAAATAAAGGTGCTTCATGATGCCATAGAAG
>NW_015518751.1:0-2976 GCF_001515645.1 Sinocyclocheilus grahami | reverse complement strand
TCATATATGTCCCAAAATTATCAAGAACTCATTTCGACCAAAAACGAAGTTATGATTTTTTGTCTTTGCATGGCAGCACAGCTGTCACCATAGACGGGCATGGTTTCAGCAACTAGCGCCTAGGCTGAGTTGCCCATTTTTGCCCATTTTGCGATTATCTGGGAGTGACGCGTGGTGACGCGCTGCCAAGATGGCGGCGGTCGGCTCCGACCACTTTAGGCTTAAAAAATGCTCTTCTGAACCCTACGAGTGACGTCACAGACACTACATCCATGTTTTTTTACAGTCTATGGGCAAAACCCGCAGCTCCGTGTCTTCCTCGAACGCGAGTGGCGCGGCGCGGCGCAACTCAACAAAAGACAATATAGAACCCATTATACTATCTACAGTGGATGCGGACAGTAAAGTGATGCCCCGGTATATTTTTGACGTACAGATGTACTCCAAGCACTCTGTGCTGTGTCTGACATGAAGGACAAACAGATTTTCCAATCATTACAAGCGATGTAACATCCAGTGTAGTCAGTCCCAAGCTATTGCGGCGTTGTAGACACGGTGTAAGTCAAATCTTGTCAATCCAAATGTGAGAAATGAGAAAAATAAAGCAGCCTCAATAGAATGGCGCCAAAGAGTCAAATACAGTCAAATACAGTAGTATAGAGCAATTTTAACAAATAGAGTAAGTCACTGTATGTGGGGTTTGACGTCACAGAAAATTCCCATGATGCAAAGGGTATTACAGTTATTTACTGTAAAGCGAATGTGCAGTATTATACTGGGTGATATACTGTAAATAACTAGAAATCACAGAAATGTCTAACAGTGTAGAGTGCACCACATCAGTCATTTATAAGGCTCTATTTCAACTACAGACATTTTTAGCACATTTTACATGGTTCACACAATCTGCATGTTCTCAGTTCATTTTCAATAGGAGACACGTGGCAGATCGCAGATCGGGGACAGCGTTGCACACCATGAAAGATAACCGTTACAGCTTGTTGCTCACGTGCGATGGCGAGATCACAAGAAAAGCTTGCAAACAATCACATAGTGTAAAATACCATTTAGGATGCTGCCTTTGTAGAAAATGTGCAGCTCACTTGGCTTTGAAACCATTTTAGTGGTAATTGTGCATAAAGATGAGGAAGAATACATTTCTCTTTGTTTGAAACTTGCTTGAAATTCATGTGTTCATGAAAAACAGCTCTGGTACAGTACCAGTGGTACTTAATATGCAGTGTCATACCAAGTACCACAAGAATTAACAGAGGCTCTGAGACACACAAACACATGTATGTCTTGCTTAATTTAAAGGATTGAACTAACAGCACTGCGCTGATCCTAAACTGAGGTGCGTCATATTGATTAAGACAGTCAACTAGAAGATAATTATATTGAGTCCAGGTAGGACTCACATTCACCACCTCTTCTGAGACCATTAACAAAGCCATAATTAAGCATGACAGATTTAACCATGGGCAACCGAAGTTACTTTCATCCCTGGGTTATACATCACACTTGTGCAACTAATGACCAATGTAGAAAAACGCTCCTTAATAGGCTGTTATAGAAAGAGGGAATTGCAGTGAGTTTCAAAGACGTCGTAATATAATGGACTACTGTTAGTGAATGCAAGTAGAGCATTTTCTTCAACGTAATTAAAAATAAAACAAGCTAAAAGATGTTTTACATTAACAAAACTCCTGTCCTGGCCATCATTTCCCTCTTTTGCATGTAATTTTTATATGAGTGATCAATTAAAAGGGTTAAGTTCTATAGCTTTGTTGTCAACGAAATTGTGTCTTCAGCACAAGTCATAGACTTCTTTCTCTGATTTGTTCATTTTCTATATGGTTATTTCCTTTTAGAAACCCTTATTTGTGTGGTGGTAAACGTCACATACTGAATCGGTGCTCATATTTAACTCTTGTAGCTTCTACAATGATATTTAATTAGATTTAAACAGTATAACAGTAGTGAGTTATAGCGGCACCCATTGGTTGTTCAGGAAAACTGTGAATATTCTGTTTTTGTGCTTTGAAATGACCTGTTTAGGATTGCTTAGCACTTCCTGTGTGGTTGCTGTGGCGCTGATGGCTCGGTTACTTCCTGTGTTGAGCTGCAGGTTGAGTGTGAGACCACTGACCAACTGCAGGCCCAGTTCAGTGATGGCCACTCGATCATCCACAACCCTCACCGTCTTCTCTGCCAGAATGGAGTCTGACAGCGGGGACAGAACCTAGAGCAGAGCATACACACAGAAGCACATTATTAAATACAAGCATCATAAGCAATCTGGGTTGTTGGAGACAGCGCTGCCCACAGGGATTACCTCCAATTACAGGGAGAAATATCAAGAACACAGAGCTGTAAACCCCGTCTAGTGATTGATGCAATAAAAAGGTGTTACAGACAGTCTCCTGCCTGCCCACACTTTCACTGCAGACGAGCACATATTAGGTATCTGGTCTCAAAGCAGACAGGAAAAACAAAATAAATCCAGATGACTAACACCTCCTCAGACACATGTACGCTGCAATATCAGCCCACTTTACTGAAGAAAAGTGAGCTGCGAAAAAGGTAACATCTTAGTACTGGCTGTGTTCAGCCTTGCAGAAAAAGTACGCTGGGAGTACCACGGTACAGCGATGGTACTTGATGTACAGAACAAGTCAATGACAAAGAAACTGAAAAAAAATCTAGTTTAAAATGTGACAAGCCCTTAGAAATATACTCTTTGTATTCAAGTTGGTTTCATGAGGTTTTAAAAACCTACCATTTTCAAGAAACAAAATCATGTAGTTTTGAAAAAAAGGGAAAAAAAAATTCTATATGAAAAGCTTCAATTTAAAGGAATAGTTCACCCCAAATTTGTAATTTTTCTGACAATGTACTCACTCTCAGGTCATCTAAGATGTAGATGAGTTTGTTTTTTCATCAGAACAGATTTGGACAAATTTAGCATTTAGCAAT
>NW_015518750.1:1727-2976 GCF_001515645.1 Sinocyclocheilus grahami | reverse complement strand
AAAAAAAATGAATTACATTAAAATAAAATTAAACAAGTTAAAATTTTAATTAAATTGAATACATTTCATTAAAAATAAATTACATCAAATTGAAAAAAAAATTATAATACTGGTGTAACGGTGAGTAATTAATGACAAAAACGTTGGGGTGAACTATCGTTTTAACTATTTTATTGTCAACACTCTGTCAATGTTTCACAAGCTGTTGTAGTGTTATGGTTAAAGTTAGGGTTTGTAAGTTTTGAACACTGATTAGGTGGTCCATGAAAAGTGTATTGTGCCCTTCAGCATGATATTTAACCTCAGGATTGTTCAGAAGAGGTGAACCTGTAATAAGTGATTTAAAATGTCTACATGCATGAGTAGATGAACCGAAATGCTGTGCTGTGCTGTCCAAATTACACCACTAGAGGGAGATGAAACTACACAGCACACGGTCACACTGATCATCCAGTGATAATGACAGCTGCTCTATTCATTGGCATTGTATAAAATCAGTTTGTTTGTTACTGCTAATACAGAATGTTAACAAACTGCTTGTATTGGAGTCCCTGAACTGATTATACTAACAGCAGATCTGACTATGAGGCAAACAAACACATATAGACACTAATACAGGCTTTTCTGTACAAACTATTACAGCTGTCATTCAATAGGTTGATACTTTGTGTATTACAAACAAGCAGTTTTGGAGATTTTGTCTATTCTGCATCCATTAAAAGGCTTCTGAGCAGAAGCCGGGGCCAATATCCAGCTCTTAATCTCTGTCCTCTTGACATCTGCATCCACTGTGGAGGGGTGAGGGGAGGGGACGCGTACCTCATGGTGCACACAGGCCTCTGCATACAGATGTGTCCTCTTACTTTGAGGATGGGGGCGAGGGGGTTTTTAGGGGAAAAATCTGCAAAGCAAGCATCTGCTTCCACTTAGAGTGCAAGATTTGCAGTGCTTTAGGTCCTGGGAGCTTTGTGGAAACAGCGTAAGATAAGTCAGTTAAGAGAACGTGTCCGAAAATCCACTCACATCTGTGGAGTGAGGGACTGGCTGGAGCCGTTTGGCGGCTGTACACAACCTCCCACTGTGTACAGTGTCCTTATTGCTGCTGAGTACCTTTATAAAAAATGGTAAACCTACTGGAAGAGAACAGAAGTTTTCTTTGACAAGCTGACAAGTATGACTAAAAAGGTCTGCTGACTAGCAGCACCACTCACTATCTATCTATCTATCTATCTATCTATCTATCTATCTA
>NW_015518750.1:0-648 GCF_001515645.1 Sinocyclocheilus grahami | reverse complement strand
CCCGCCAGTAGCCCCGAAGCTCTTAGTGAAGGTGCCCATCAGAACATCCACTTCATTGGGGTCCACCCCAAAATGTTCTGTAACTCCTCGACCTGTGGGCCCCACGGCCCCAATGCTGTGGGCCTCGTCGAGGAACAGATAAGCCTTGTACTTCTTCTTTAATGTTAAGATCTCCGGCAACCGGACTAGAGAGCCTTCCATACTGAAAGAAACAATCAAAGACATTTCAGTTAGGATGTGTTAAAAATTAGATTATGGACATAGCATGTCGACATGCAAACACAAGGCAAATATGTAAGTTTAATTATTTTAAATTATTAAAATAGTTTAAAAAAATTATTACTTTTGTATATAATATTAAATATCATATCATAAAATAATATAATAAAATATTATATAATATACAATATAATACTAAAATAGACACACACATTAAAAATGGAATAGAATTCATTTTTAAATACATTTTAACCTTCATAATACATAAACATTAATATTTTAAACTTAAAATGCAAACCAACAACTTTCATGTGTTTTAATATTAAAGGTGCTGTAAGTGATTTGTTAAACATAAAACGTCTCATACTACTTGGCAGATATAATTGAAATAGCTGTCCTGTCTCACTGATGGCAATAGGCACTTTTATC
>NW_015518749.1:1637-2977 GCF_001515645.1 Sinocyclocheilus grahami | reverse complement strand
TAACTCATTTTTAGTTAGAGGGAACCCAAATGTTGTACTCTGTAAACATTAAATATACATAGCATTCCGGGAGTCCCTTAAAAAGTGTGATAATGGAGACAATTCAACAGTGTATTAGACATCAAATTGCTTGAAGTCACGATGTAAAGGAAGTAGCACAATTTTTTTTCTTCCGCATTGTGATGTACATTTGAGTGAAGCGGATATCGAAAAAGAAAGCATGTAGGGCGGGGACTTGGTTCTATATATCGTTGATTGGATGTTGAGACAGCGTGGCACTCAAAAGTCAAGGCAGATGAACATGAGTATGAAGGGGCGTGGCTTAAACAAACTAAATGATTGGAGAGGTCAGGCATTTTCATCTGAAGATCCGGTCATGAAGTTTTGATTAAACATTACATTTAATGTAATTCATTTTTTATTTTTTTTATTAAACATGCATGTATGAACTGTTCACAATAAAATTATAACATGATAGATAGGGCGAATTTAATCCACTTTAAATATTGAGTATACTTGTGTGTGATCTTGTATAAGCCATAAATTAATAATTGTCTGCCATAACTCTCTTAATAACATCAGCTATCTTTTTCTCACAGTGACAGACTGTCTGGACTGGATGAAAGGTGTGCATATGTGTGTGTATGCATGTAACCGAATCCTGTAACCAGAGTGTCTGCAGTCAGACAGCGTTTTACACCCCTCAGTCCCGATACGTAATCCCACACCCCCCATAGCGGCCTCAGAGGAAGCTTTAACCACTCCATATCCAAACGGGACACACCAATAAAACGCTCTAATGCATGGTGTAATGAGTAGGGCCCATCCCTGATGGCGTGCGAGATTCCCCATTACTCAAGCACACAGGGTCTGGACACCCCCTCTCCATTTGCGTTTCCCAGGAAACACACCGCTCGATGCTGATTACAAACACGACTACGTCGCCCTCCACCCCCAAAACGTTGGCCAATTTGTTGGGGAAAAACTTGACCTTGTTGCCAGGAGAACATGCGGCACAATCAGTAGACGTTTCATCATTGAGATGTGTTTACAAAAAACAATACATTCTGGATTGCTTGTATCAAAGGGGCTGGCCACTCGAGGGATCTGACGTACTTCGAATCCTGGCACATTTGGACCCGTGTGCCTCGGACTTGATGAATGTATAACATGTGCCTGATTGGACTATTCGTTTAAACGACGCATATGTATTTCAGAGCATTCGCATGGTGTTTGAGGAAATCGAGTGGTATTTTCGTAATGTGATCCTCAACGTTGATGTCAGAGGCTCTGACTGCATAAGAGGAGGTGTGCAAATAATGGCATTTCATAGGAAATCC
>NW_015518749.1:0-603 GCF_001515645.1 Sinocyclocheilus grahami | reverse complement strand
AATATTCAATATTACTATTTACTGTATTTTTGATCAATAAATACAGCTTTGATGAGTACGAAACATCTATCAAAAACATTTAAAACATCTTACCGACCACAAACCTTTTAACATTCTACTTGATGTTGCATTCACTTTATAGTAAAGTTTGCAACAGTTTCAATCCTGTTACCAAATTTAACTAGGTTGCATGGCAAACAATGTCTAAACACAGTTTACAAATACATTTTTTTAACAGTAAACTTAGATGTTGTAGTTAAATAAACATAAAAATAAATAGACAAACTTCCTAGGGAAAAAAACGAGGCTAATTAGTTTGGGACTAAATACTGGTTTAAAGATGTGAATAAACACATATTTTCAATAAAAAAAAATTTAAACATTTTTTTATTTTATTCTCTATAAAGTGTCATGGGTGATCTTAACTTGTGTAAAAATTCAAGTGAATGGAATAAGATTAATAAAATAACTTAAATAAAGTTACTTCTTTGGTGTCAAATTGAGGATTAATTTTTCAAACATGAGAAAAATCCTGTGGTAACAGGATGGGATACAAAACCGTGGGACACAAATAAAGTTAAATTAAATTTTTCGTTTTTTTTT
>NW_015518748.1:1167-2977 GCF_001515645.1 Sinocyclocheilus grahami | reverse complement strand
ATATATATATATATATTATTAAGAAATAAATTAACACTTTTATTCAGCAAGAATGCATTGCAAATAGGATAAAAGTGACATTTATAATGTTACAAAATATTTATTTTCAAATAAATGCTGTTCAGCTTTGATCACAAAAATAAATTACATTTTAAAATACTTTCAAATAGAAAAGAGTTATATCAAATTATAAGAATGTTTCACAATATTACAGTTTTTAATAAATGCAGCCATACGGCAAAAACTTTTTTTTTATTTTTTTAAATGTGTTTTTAAATATATTTCGTAATATACAAAAAAATGGCCTAAAATATATTTGCTTAAAATATTTTTCAAAATATATGTATGTAAATTCATTTTCTACCAAAGTATTTTTTGGTCATTGCTGAAAATATATTTTAGAAATATAAATGTATTTTTTTAAAGCATTTAAAATATGTATTTTACCCTCCATAATATTCCAGTCCAAGAAAACACATTCACATATGTCACATTTAAAGAAAATCTTTTTGTTGCCTATAACACGTGTGAACATATAACACATTTGAATAAACAATGAATGAATATAAAATGCAGGCTGCTGTGAGATCGGAAATGTATTTTCTTGCCCCTGAAATAGAATTTGAAATATATTTTGGTATGTGAACATTGAAAGTAGATATATTTTCAATTCAAACATATATTTGACTGAGCATCATGGTTTACAACAAATATTTAGCATGTATTTAAAACATTTTTTTCCATATTGGTTGATGAGCATAAGAAACATCTTTCACAAACATTAAAAATCTTACCGACCCCAAACAGAAGATATTCACTTTTATCGAGCTTTTGTATAATATAATTGTATAGTATAAAATATTGTTTTTTCAAATACAAACTTTTCCTCTGTGTCAACTAACCATTGCTATTAATATTGCTCATATTTAGTGTTAATGATCTGAACAAGCCTCTAAGCCTCTATTTCTCATATTCTCTCTCTTTGTTTCCCTGTTTCTCTCTCTCTCTCTTCCAGATAATCTCTTTGGGAATTATATGGATAAGGGAGCGTTTATTGAGAAACTGGGATTACCCTCCGTGGATGAACCCGATTCCATACCGACCAACACCAACCGCTACGTGCTTGCCGACGTCACCAGCTTCTTTACCATGCTGGTGGGCATCTACTTCCCCTCCGTGACAGGTAAAGTCTTCTCTCGACAGCCCTGATCTCAGCCATCATTTCTGATTATGAAAATCTACGTTCTTGAAAATAAAGGTTCCAAAAGCAATGTCAAAGAAGAACCATTTTCCTCAAGAATCCTCTTTACAACCATTTTGTTAAATGGTTTTGTTTAATAATCAAAAGAACCCTTTTTCCACTGTAATAAACCTTTTGTGCAATGGAAAGGTTTCATGAATGTTAAAATGGAACTATAAATGCCAAAAATGAACCTTTCTTTTTTAAGACTGTATAAAGAATTCCACATTTTAGAATACAAGTAAACTCATCAAAACTAGGAAATAACCCAAATGGAAGTATGGGAATGATGTAGTGAGCAAACATTGTAGCCATTCTATGGTCTGTCTTGTTTTGAACAGGTATCATGGCTGGATCAAACCGATCCGGTGATTTGCGGGATGCCCAGAAGTCCATTCCCATCGGCACCATCCTGGCCATCACCACCACCTCCATCATCTGTATCTTCTCAGATAGAAACACACACAGCGCTCCACCTGCTGGACACAGTCTGATATAACACCCTACCAGCCATACAGTTTATGATACAGTGATCAAATATCAAATGACTCATATTAGTGATTCAATCGA
>NW_015518748.1:0-515 GCF_001515645.1 Sinocyclocheilus grahami | reverse complement strand
AGGATTCTTTGATGAACAGAAAGTTGAAAAGAACAGCATTTATTTGAAATAGAAATAGTTTGTAACATTATAAATGTCTTTACTATCATTTTTGATCAATTTAATGCTTACTTGTTGACTAAAACCCCAAACTTGTGAGAGGTAGCATAATTCTTTGTGTATGTTTGTGTATTTCAGGTTTGGTGAGGCGGTCAGGGGGAATCTGGTGATCGGGACACTGGCGTGGCCGTCGCCCTGGGTCATCGTCTTCGGTTCCTTCTTCTCCACCTGCGGTGCGGGGCTTCAGAGCTTGACGGGCGCTCCGCGTCTCATGCAGGCCATCGCACGAGATGGCATCGTGCCGTTCCTCAGGGTGAGTGTGCACACATGTTGAGTGTTTAGTCTTTGACTTTCAGCATAAAGTCAGAATCACATTGCAGCTAACTCATACCAAGAGCTGCCAGCGCTGACCTTGTTTTAATCTGTTCATGAATGTGTGTGTGTGTGTGTGTGTGTGTGTGTGTGTACCTGGTATT
>NW_015518747.1:2519-2977 GCF_001515645.1 Sinocyclocheilus grahami | reverse complement strand
ATCCCCCCCCCCCCCCCACAAATTTTTTTTTAGTTTATTATTGGTTAACTTTGTTTTCCTCCCCTTCCTGTACTTTAACAGAATTAAATATATTACACAAAGTGTAAATAAGTATTGGACCTCAAGTTAGACTGCAGTTTAAACACTAGGAGGCGTATTACTGACACATATTGGACACACAGTACATGTGTAATATTGGTGAAGCTCAACAGAAAAGGCAATTTTTGTGATCTTAATTTTTCCTTATTATGTGGCCACTGAGCCATAAAAAACAAATGCCAACCAAGTTCTGGTTGGCAGTTTTCCTCGATATATGTCAAAAACAAACCGTTTACATATGCATGTTTTAATAATTAATACAGTATAAACTCTGGGAGATAATATTATTAAGGATTATTAAGATTTTGTTTGAACAAAGTTCAAATGTTTGCCTATTTTACTCTTTTAATGAAGTAATT
>NW_015518747.1:0-1170 GCF_001515645.1 Sinocyclocheilus grahami | reverse complement strand
AAAAATAATAATTTTGGTCACCATATACTTCAGTTGTATTGAAAAGAGCAGCATGAACATTCTTAAAAGTATCTCCTTTTGCATTCTACACAAAGAAAGAAAGTCATACAGATTTCAAACAACACGAGAATAAGTGATGCCAGAACTTTCATTTTTGGGTAAATATATTTATTTACAACTATAATTGGAACACTACCCTTTTGAAAAAGATAATACACTTAATTTTTTTGAATTGAATGTGTACTTCAAATTGTGAAGTATATTTAAAAAAAAATACTTGCAGACATTATAATATTAATCGACTATGGCTATGTTTCTTAAGTACACTTTAAAAAATAAATGTTAATAACTGTAATAATGTCAAAAAGTTTTACATTTAAAATGTATGTACATTATACATTATTATGTTTTAATAATCTTTTGTGCTTTAAAGAAGTATACTCATATTATATTTGTATTTCTATTTATACATATATTTTAGATAAGTATATATTTATATATTTTCATACTAAAGAACATGCAAATTATAATTTTAATAGTAATGCATTATTTCATATTACATTTATGGTTAATATTTTTTTAAATGTACTAGATTGCAACTTCATCCTTTCACATATTTAATTATAAATATATTTAAATACATGGCATGCAAGTTTCAAAAGAGATTACATAAATTTTAGATTTCCATTATGAAATTGCATATAAAGATAAATAAAGCACTCTAAAGTTCAGTTAATTGCATTTAATTTAAATTTAAACAGTAATACTGTAATAATAATTTTCATTTAACTGCAATAAACATTTGATTGCATACCCGAAAACATTACATTCAGTTCACACCTAAGTATATTATTTTAAATGATATTATTTGCATAATAAGTGTCCTTTTTAAAAGTATGCTAAAGTGTACTTATCAGTATCTTTGTCATGATAGCACATAATACAGGACATAGACTTTCCAACAGAAAAAAAGCTGCAGTTTCTTTTCAGGTGAAGAACTTAGCCACTGTGAACAAAAAAGCGAACCGTGCACGTTCACCAATCAGCTAAGCTCTGCACCCGCTCAGAACGGCATCACAAATGCTGTTCGAGTATAAACACCCTAATGGAGTTCCCCTTTCTCATCCTGCCATGTCAGCTGCCCTTTTTCCAAATTTCCTCCATTTTTTT
>NW_015518746.1:2344-2977 GCF_001515645.1 Sinocyclocheilus grahami | reverse complement strand
TATATATATATAGAAATAATAAACTCAGTGTGCCATAGTAATATTTTTCCTTTTCGTTAATAAAAATTAATTAAATGGAGGACGCAAAGCGATGAATAATTGTTACTACGTATGGAAGTATGATGAATGATAAATCAAATGGAAACAAATATCGCTAATGCCTCAAACATGGAAAATGTTTATTTGATTGCGGTTACAAGTTATTATAGCCTATATTGCCTCACGCATAATTACTGCTTATCTATAAATCCTGACGCTTAGGAATGTTGTAGGAAGGAAAAAACGGGACAAATGACACACGTCCCCAATCGAATGAAGCGATTCTATTTCAAAGAAGTGTTCAGTGGGGCGTAAAATGGTTAATTGTGTTGGACTCGTAACTTCATCACCCACTCAACTGACCCCTCCCGACTAAATAGAGCGGACCCCCTTAATGTCAAAAGAGGTCAGAAGCGTCATCAAATCACCCATGATTACTTGAGACATAAGGTAATCGATTAGATAACATTAAGTGCCTTTGAATAAACAAATTATTCTAAATAAGTGGACTCGTTTATGAATGCAGAAATTTTGGGTTTGGATATAGAATGAAGTATCTCTCTCTCTCTCTCTCTCTCTCTCTCTCTCTCTCTC
>NW_015518746.1:0-539 GCF_001515645.1 Sinocyclocheilus grahami | reverse complement strand
GAGAGAGAGAGAGATAATTAATAGACGTGATAATTTCACACTAAAGAAGAACACTATTTCATGTGGCTCTATCTGTTCCATCAGAGCGCAGCTGTGCTGTTATGATGAAGTTTGATGATGATGGTCTGAATCTTCCTCCAGGCGACTCATAGCTGCAGGCAGTGCCAGTGCCCGACCCTGATAAACGACTTAAATACACACACGGGCTGGCCAGATCACTTTTGTTGCTCTCTTCATTTTCTTTCTTTTTTTTTCCTTCAGCTTTGCACCTTAACCGGATATATTTATTTAAACATCACAGATGGTACGCACAGACAAATGCGAATTTGTTTAAATCAGAGTTTATTTGGTAATTTGTTTTTTTAAACAAACGTTTGATGACAAAATAACTCTTAGATTTCTGTTCAGCATGCTGGATTTCAGTATATTATTTATAAAGTGTGTGTAGCTAAATGCCTCTTTTTGTATTCCAATTTTATTCCAATAAGATAGCGAGAATGTGGTTTACATTATTCGGTGCTATGTATGTATGTATGTAT
>NW_015518745.1:2170-2977 GCF_001515645.1 Sinocyclocheilus grahami | reverse complement strand
TGAACTGCTTTATATTGTGATGGTTGAAATAGAATTATATTTCTCACCCCCAACAATTTTTTTTTTTTTACTGCAATAAACAGCTGAATAATCCTCGGGTGTGTGTGAAATGCAGCACAGTCTCAGTCACGTGTAATAACACGCATCTCATCATCCTTACCTGAACACTTCAGATATTCATTACAGTTAATGAACAGGCTAAATTAATTGGCTAAATATGAATCAGTTTATTGCAAAATGATCTGCTTTCCACCCTAGCGAAAAAGTTAAAATAAAAAAATCATATGCCATAATTTATTTAAAATACATTTATTTCATGCTAAGTTCAAATCTGTTAACGTATTTATTGACACATCACTTAAGACTTACTGATGTAAACTTATAATTAAACTTTTTTGGGGAGTATTTCTTAATTGCACAATGCACATTTCTTAATATTATGCCCAAAATGTGTTTTGATATCACTATTAATAAGGATTGTATGATCTCTGTGTAATATCAGTCTTTAAATGCAAGATATTTCAAGTGTACCTGAAGTAAGTATATCTTTATTTGGACCTACTTCTGTAAGCGTATTAAGCACATTAGTTGTTCCAATTTAGCAGACTTTAAGTTTGCAGGTTAGTATACCAAAAGTACAAAATAAATGTAAATTAATAAAAATCAATGTATTTCAACTCAATTTTAGTACTTTTTTTTCACTAGGGCACTGAAAAAACCATTTTCACTCAGAAATTGCTTGTAAATTACAAAACAAATCACAAAGAAATGTGACACATTGAATTAAATGTGAAATATTTAAGTAAA
>NW_015518745.1:0-1350 GCF_001515645.1 Sinocyclocheilus grahami | reverse complement strand
AAACAAGAACTTTAATCAGTGACAAATGCTAACAGAAAAACTCCTTTTAAACTAGCTAAACACTCCATATTAAAGCATTTATAGTAGACCTACATTTGAACACTTAAGCAGCACTTAAATGCATGAATGCCTTTGCATTAGATAACAAATATTAAACTGAAAAATGTGAAAGCACAATAATGCAAAACATTTTACAAACGCAAGATTGTTAGGTTTCAAATTATACGCAAAAAAAACATTTAGACACTTTCTGACTTTGTCAAAACACCTACATCTAGTAAAAACGGCATCAAAATTGGTAAGTTTAATATTTTGTTATCTAAAGCAATACAATTTACTTGTTCCAAATGCATTACTGTACAACATTAAAAAAGACGGATATAACTACAAATGAGAGAAACTCGTTTGAGTGAATTGTCTTTGCTTTGGCTTAATGATCATTATTGAAATGATTGATAGTGAACATCAGTATATATCTCTATATTCCTCTGGTCATATAGTTTATTATAGTTTCAGCATTGATAATCCACGGAGGAATTGCAGTTTTGTTTCCTCTTTGGCTGTTTTTTGACTGTTTGTGTCTCCACAGTCACTTTCCATATGATGCTACAGCTCCGGTAAATCAGTACAAGCCACCACTTAAAGTGTTTCCTGAGACCCACGGCTGGAAGCAGAACATGTAAGGATAGTAAGGGAATGACTGGTATAATGGAGGAGCAGACGGACTGGGCAGCTCCTCTGTGTTGTATTGCCTCTGGTCATTTCTCACCAGTACTTTCACTGCCACTCTCTTTGCCAGGGTTGTCGTGGGAGTTGTCGCGAGCTCGGCTGCCATTTGTCGCCGTTTAGTTTTGTATCTCCTGTTCTGGAACCAGATCTTCACCTGGGTCTCGGTCAGTTTGAGCGCTCCTGCCAGGTCGGCCCGTTCTGGACCGGACAGGTACCGCTGCAGGTTAAAGCGGCGCTCCAGCTCGTACACCTGTGCGTGAGAAAATGCTGCCCGCGACCTTTTTTTGCTGGATTTGGGGTTGTCTTCACAGTTGCAGCTCTGTGGTTTCTCTTGGTCCTTGTCGTGATCTGTATTGATGGATAAAAACAGGTTTAGACTCTGGAAAATCAGAGACCTTTGTGTTACATACAGGAGCCGATATGAAAACTAAAATCTTAAAATAGTTGTATAATACTGAGGAGTGACTGTTAAGAGCTTAATAGGACTGTAATGTGAGCTGATGTGTATTTGAGAAGATTTTTACATTAAAGCATGCAGTGAGAAATTCTTCATTTTATTTCTCTGAGAGGAGACAAGGGCAGTGCTTTTTCATTTCAGCTTATTTACCTTCATTTTTTTTT
>NW_015518744.1:2722-2986 GCF_001515645.1 Sinocyclocheilus grahami | reverse complement strand
CAGATAAGCGTGAAACAGCCATCAACACTGTGTGGATTGAAACCCCACATTAAACACATTTCACAAACCCCAGCAAAAAGCCAAGGAGAGGAACATAGTAAAAGGACAGCTGAAAATTGCCTTTATCTTCGTCAGCGCCTCATGGATTGCTCTTGTCGAAAGGTGTAAAATTACAGCGGTAAAAGAAATCATTCATTCCCCTACTTGGACACCACATAGAGTTTCAGCTGCTACGTAACTGCTGTTCCAGCAGCACCTGCTGAC
>NW_015518744.1:2488-2712 GCF_001515645.1 Sinocyclocheilus grahami | reverse complement strand
TGTTTGTGAATCAGACTACATAGGTGGAGCTGTTTGTTTTTGCGTGCAACCACTCAGCAACATCCAGACACCACGGCACTCATATTTATTTTAGAGTTATTCTTTCTCTCTCAATTCCTCCCCCTCTGATGTCATTTCTTGTTGCCATCAGCTCTCAGCTCTAGGAATAAACTGTCTTGCACTCAGACTCATTCATGTTCTGCACATCTCCATTCACTCAACCC
>NW_015518744.1:0-826 GCF_001515645.1 Sinocyclocheilus grahami | reverse complement strand
TCACCATAAGAAACATAAAAAATGACCAATTTCAACAACAAAATGTGCACCTGGCACCCTAGTCCCTTGATGGATAGTCCCTTGTGTTTCATGGAAAGCACTTGCTCCAATATATTGACAGGCCCAGAACCTGAACCCTAGGAATGCTGAGGGGTAATGGGTGCCAATGTGTGCTTGAGTATATCTTTAGGTCGCTGTGACCCCAAAGTTGGAACATCCTGTCCTTGCCATCCCAGACATCTCCTCTGTCTACTTCATACTTCTACACACATACACTATTTTGCCCCACCAACAGACACACATTCGAATAGACAGTCAAATGAAATCTGCACTCCTTACATTTAATATGCATTGGCAAAACTGTATATGGAGTATAATAAAAAGATGGTCACCAAAGTGATGGGTCCATTTCTCAACTTCAGTTAACTTGTCAACCACTGTTATTATTGTATAAATAACTTGCAGTCATGCTGTGCTCTGAATATCAACAAGTTCTATGTTCTAAGAATGTTAACGTTCCCATTAAGTTATAAAAACGTTATTTATGAACGTTCTCTGAAAGTCATTAAGGGAACATTACTTTTGAAGGTTCTCTAAACGTTCTGAAACAAGTAGTAACATTCGGAAAATGTCAGACAAACGTCCAACAACAACATTTCAGGAAAAATACAAAATTGGTTAACGTTACTGGAAGAACGTTTGTTCGTAATCGTTCCAGGCTACATTACCTGACGAAATAATTTTTTTTATAGGCTATTGTTTTTTCACACTAACTGCTGCTTGCCATCAGTGTTGGGGAAAGTTACTTTTAAAAGTAATGCATTAC
>NW_015518743.1:2164-2977 GCF_001515645.1 Sinocyclocheilus grahami | reverse complement strand
CAGACTGCAAAGCAACAAAATGTGATTATTTTAAAGGAGCTGATTATTTTCTGTATTTTGTGACAATACAAGCAATCAAACATTTGAGATATGTATATTATAAATAACCCTATGCAAGTATACTGTACGTATGTGGATGAAGTTGGATATACTTATGTTGAAATTGATATAAAGAGCTGAACAATAGTATATATTTTGCAGCAAAATAAAAAAGTACTTTTAATATTTAATCACGTAATTAAATAATAAATATTAAATAATAAGTAAATAATGCTGAAAAAAACTGATTTCCTGAACTTCATACAACTTTAAGAATCACAATAATGCATTTCAATGCAGTATTCAATGCAATATTTCAATGCAATTTTCAATGCAAACATAAAAGGTGGGTTGAATGAGTTTTTTTTATTAATTTAATATTATTAGTTCAAAAATACCTATACTGCATAAAAGGTTTTGTGGTTCAGACTCATTCACCCTCCTCCCAGTATGCACAGAGGCATGAACAATTAAAATGGTTGCATTGTTTGACCATTTGCTAGTTTATTTATGTTATATTTATAATAATAAAAGTAATGGGAACGTAAAGGGATCTAATTAAAGTAAATTAGTTCTACCTGATTTTATACAGTAAGCCCAGAACTGGAACTCTTAAGTACACTGTCGTTTATGTTTTGGAAATTGTGAGTTTGATGAACCAATCAGTGGAGGATGTTGTCATGATCCACAACATTAACTTTAACATGTTGTGCTGTCAGAAAACAACATGGTGGTTTTGGAACAATTAACTGGCCGCTGCACCTCATCAAACGC
>NW_015518743.1:0-850 GCF_001515645.1 Sinocyclocheilus grahami | reverse complement strand
ATTTTCTACATAGGGAAATCGATCTTCAACAATAACTTTAAAAGACAGTCCTTGTGTGAGTTTGAGGTTGTTAATAATGAAGTTGCTAATATTGATGGTTTTATTGAAGCGATCCGTTTGTATTATTTCAACCCATTTCAACCTATAAAATTATCATGTTTAACAGCTACATTTGTGGTAAAACTTCATTACACATGATACTGTACAGAAAATTCCACCAATCAGAAAGCTGCAGCTAACAAATCATGCCAAAAGAACAAAACCCGCTCCCGTAAAGCACTGCAAATGATGAGTCTGCTGTCAAAATACTTGTATAGCCTATTTGTGTACATATTTTGCAATAAACATAAAATATAGTGTTTACATATTCAACTTATTCATCTTTAAATCAATAGTTTTAATTCGTTATGTTTTTTATTTTGAAAATGGCATTGTAGTTCTTTTCCACATTAAAGCCATTAAGTACACAATCTAGTCTGATTTCCAAATACTCTTTTGCACATTCACCATGTGGCAGGTTGGTTTGGTTCAAGGCTGATAATATTTTCACAAAGAAATCTCGATGGGAAAAATTTATGGAAAAAATACTTTCGGAACCAACACCGCACTAATGCACTCTATTTGGAAATATCAGGCCGCAAAATGCCACAATTGACTCTTCGCTGGGAGTTTGATTGACAGGCGATTCGACCAATCATAACGCCGAATCTGCCATTTTGTCTGACAATCAAATCTGACAGGAGAATAGATTAACATCAGTCAGTGAACTTGAACTTGAAAAATTTGTGTATTGATGTCTTTCCGAGGTTGAAACAAGATACCTTCTGATGTTCATTCATGTTTATTTTGT
>NW_015518742.1:1999-2977 GCF_001515645.1 Sinocyclocheilus grahami | reverse complement strand
AAAAAGTCCTCCAACAGTTCGCAATCATGTACACCTGACCTGAGGGCCACAGAGACAATATGCCATATTATTTAGCAGAGTGAAGCATTTCCCTCTTCACACAAACAGGATGTCTCATCACCCCCCATGGCAGATTCTCCTTCCTGTGTCTGACAGGGTGTTCTTGGCCCAGACTGCACCAAATCAGTGTGGTCTGGTCAACACCGATACTTAAAGGCCCACTGCCAAGAGGTTATCATGAGACGAGCTTAAAATACAACACTCAGTTACAACAGGGATCTGCTACATCCCTCTGGGCTCTAAAGGGTCCTTACCCTGAAAAAGGTTGAGGACCCCTGGTGTAATTCATAAATAATAGGGACTAATGAAATCAAAGACATTTCTGCCACATAAGAAAAAAAACCCTGCTTTGTTCAATCATAATTACGACAAATAATAATGAGATAAAAATTCTAAATTATGAGACACTAACTCATAATTATGACATAAAGTGTCAAAATGACATAAAACTCATAATAATGAGATAAAAGTTTAAATTGACATAAATGGGCTTCGGACATCGAATGATTGTAACAATTTAGAAATATTAAATCCATCAGTGTCTGTATTTGGCATAGTGTAAATGTAAACTGTCACCTCATCATACATACTGTATTAGGCCTTTGTTAGTTTTACAGAGAATATAAACTGCAGTCATGACAAATATTTTGGCCTCAGATGTCTTTTTTTTTACCTTATGGTGCTGAAGCTGCCGTCGGTCATCCTCTAGTTGTCTTTTCTTATTCTCAATTTCTGTCTGTCTTTTCCTCTTTTCCTGTCAATAAAAATATTATTAACACTAAGTTCTAGTGTGCCAAACGCATGCAAACACAAACAACCATATTTTTTTTCTGTACCACACACTGTTTGTCCTGTTCTTCAACATCCATTCTTTGAAAACAGTTCTTTTAGAGTTGAAAGTTGGCTAAAAAAGGTTTT
>NW_015518742.1:0-1592 GCF_001515645.1 Sinocyclocheilus grahami | reverse complement strand
GTGTGTGTGTGTGTGTGTGTGTGTGTGTGTGTGTGTGAAGTGTGCACCTATGTGTGTGTGAGGACTAAAAAAGGTGCATAGATTAACAAACTGAACCGGGAATGTTACCGCCCTCCTTTTTTTTTAATCTTAGTAAGAACTATTACATATAGCGTTTTTGTGGACAGATGACAGCATTTCACCAGATTTTAAAATAAATAAGAAAATAAAAATATTAAAAACAAACAAACTAACATTTTAAATGTATTTTTTTACAATTTATGGATGAATGAATGAATAAGATTTTTAACATTATTCATATTCCTGTTTAAATTGCAATTGTAATTTTCAAAATAATGCCAGTTGATTATTACATTTTTATGATTTTTAGTCCATAAAAATTAGATAGGCTCTGATGAATTTGATAATTGTTCTTTTATATACATAATGTAATGTTTAATGCATTTGATGTTGATATAAAAAAAGTGCAATATATTTACTTTCTCTTTGCTTTTTATATCAATATGGTACATTTAATGGTATAAATTTAAAACAGGTTAGATAAAAAAGTAATCAGATTACATTACCTAAAATGAGTAACCTAGATTGCGTTACCAACTACAGTTTCCATCATGTAATCTGTAATCAGATTACAGATTGTAAGTAATATGTACACACACTTGAATTAATGCTTAAATGAAATAAAATAGTACTGGTCCATTACTTAAGGGAATTTTAGACATGGGCAGACAAATCAGCCGTTTTCATGATGAGCCTCGTATGTAAAAAATCACAGAATTGTGAAATGGGTTCAGGAGGTGGGTTTATTAGGACCGCCGGGGAACATGTGGTGTGAGAATCTGACTTACTGCAATAGCCTGGAGCCGCTCCTGCTGTGAGACTGATTCTGACATCCTGAAGGAGACAGAATATATGTATTAGGCTGGTAGACAGAACAATAGTCACAAACAGAGGACAGATTTGCTTCCTGTTCTGGCATCTGGACTCTTTTAGCTATTATCGGTGAAGTCAGAGGACTGAGTGTAAAATTACATAGTTGCTGGCTTCGCATCAGTGCATCGGATATACAAGATGATCATAACCGCACAACACGCCACCACACTGTTGTAACTACCAGTGGGAAACTTTTAAGTGTTAATTAAGAATCATGATGGAAGATTATTGTTGTATTTATTAAAAAATAAACACTATAAATCACATTAACATCACATTATTTAGTTATGACTGAACATTACATTTTAATTATGATATATGTGTGTATGTTATTTTAGTTTTTCTGAAATACTCTTGTAGTCTTGAATCAGATTTTATTGTAATATTTTCTGTTTTTGGTGTGCCTGATGAAGTCCTGTCTGACTGAAATGCGCTGTTTGGGAAAATTTCGGTGTGTGGAATTTTTTTTTCTTTGTTTAATATTTTCTGTTTTCACTTTAATTTTATTTAAACCTTTGGTAATTTTGATATGTTTTGTCATTTTTTTTATTATTTTCTATTTTTTTGTTTTTTGGTATTTTAGTATTATTATTTAAGCTTACATTTTTATAATCCAGACAGACAGACAGATAGATAGATAGATAGATAGACAGACAGAC
>NW_015518741.1:2089-2977 GCF_001515645.1 Sinocyclocheilus grahami | reverse complement strand
TATTACAATTTAAAATAACCCTGTTCTGCTAGAATACGGTGTATTTTAAAATCTGATTTATTATTGTGATGGCAAGGCTGAATTTTCAGCATCCATTAGTCTTCAGTGTTGCTAATATGCTGATTTGGTGCTCAGGAAACATTTTCTTATTATTATCAATTTTGTATGATACTTTTATGGCAATTTTTGTTCTTTATAGCATCTGACAGTGTAAATAATCTCCACTTTTCTTGTATGAAAAGCAGAAGCTCTATAAAATCTGTTTCTCAAAAAAAAAAGTATGTAAATAAAGACAAAAATGGAAATATAAGGGTGTGAGAAAAATATCAAGAATAAAATGTTGCCTTTGTATATTATCTATGCAGTCACTTAATGAGAAATTGCATTTGATAGTCATGCTGTTTTTTCCCCCATTGCTGGTATTTCCTGACATAATGTGGCATGAGGTGACAGCGCTCATAAAATGATTGGTTGACAGGTGTCAGGTGATTAGGAAAGGAATAAATAGATTTGCCTCAATATGGCACAGGAAATTTACTGTCTAACATTGTCTGCTTGGTTTCATTTCATTCATGCTAGGTTTTCTAGTTGATGTTCCTCACAGTATTCTTTCATTTGCGCCATACTTTTCTAAATGCCCCAATTTGGTAAGTCAATGAGAGTTTGTTCTCTTTGTCCATATCACTTTATGAAACTGCTTGGGCTTGTCTTTTTGTTCATGTGTTAGTGGTGCTGGAATGGGAAGTTTTTAATGTTTTGCTGAAAGTTGTTGCATTTGTAATCAGTCATGGAAAAAAATGCAGCTCTCAGACACATGCTGTCTAGTTTTTCCATGGCTCACTGTCTGTTTTACTGAATTCACAAACTAAATGCAAATACAGAGGTTCT
>NW_015518741.1:0-839 GCF_001515645.1 Sinocyclocheilus grahami | reverse complement strand
AAAAACATTTTAGATGTCATTAACGTGATCATGGGAAGGAAATCAATTCAATCAAGTATTGGGGAAGCTATAAGGCAACAAGCATGTCATAATTTAAAGTAGTAAACTTGAGGTATTCTTAAAAATGTAGTTTGCGGTAATATAAGACGATGACTACAAGACTAAAATAAGATGTTTATGAACATAATGTTACTGAGTGTTTTTCTTTTTTTGACAACCTCATTTTGACATTTTTCTGATCTCTCTCATTTAAAGGCTGGTTGCTGTCTGCTTTATGAGCAGGTGGACTCGGTTAACCCAAACGGTCAGGTTACAACTCCACTGAAAAGCAAATGAAAAGACTTTACCGTTAATTAGACCAAAAGAAGTGTTTTGCACCTGGCTCTATTATTCCTCTTACAATGTATAAAAACTGAGAAATGATATACGAGGATCTTACAACAGCTATCTTTTGATAGAATGATGCTGTTAAGTCTTGACTGTGGAGATAATTATATTCAAACTAGATGTTAAGTTGAATAGTTTTTAGTTGAAAAGAAGCCGCCATAATGAACTGCCGGGTTTGGTTGGCATTTCTTCTGAGAGGCTTGTAGGAGCAGCCATTATTTCCTACCATCATTAAAATCTTAATTTCAAAACGAAGTGAAACTATCAGGAGACGCATGCTTAAAGCAGCACAAAGCCTATCACGATTATTAGAGTGTTATGAAGCTATGAGTCAGCCATCTCAGCTTTTGCCTTGGGCAGTACAGCGACTTCAGGCATATTAGAGGCTCGTCAGATTCATTGAAGCGTCACAACTGATTGATGGGGCTCATTAATAGATTTGGGGATCAGGG
>NW_015518740.1:2206-2978 GCF_001515645.1 Sinocyclocheilus grahami | reverse complement strand
TTTTTTAATGTTTTAATTTTTTAATTGCCTTGTTGCCTTAACTAGTTCATTTGAAATGGTTTCAAATTGTGTGACGTTTTTTAAAGCTACAACTGTTCATATATTCAATCTTTCTATAAAAGTTTTAATAGGCAAAAGCATACGTCCAATACATCTACTATTTGCATTAATACTACAAATTTTGATTTAATTTTTCTGTTCATTTTCAAAAACCAATCAATTCTTGAAATTCCTGTGTGTGTGACCTTTGTTTGTGAAGTCCAGTAGATGTCACTGCAGCAACAGAATATCCTGCTGAGTCTCTGACCGCATCCTACCCTCTAAATCCTGATATATTCCTCATCTCATGTGCGTTTACAAGCTTCTCTGACTCGTTCAATGTTAAAATATGTATAAAAAGAGCAGGCACGACGAGCATCCGCCCACCCAACCCACCGTTTTACCCCCTTAAATTGCATATGAAATGTTTCTTTTTGAACTTGCTCAAGTGTGAACAAAATTCCCCTCCATGCGTTTTTCATTTTCAATTTAGATATACACTTACAGCAATTTCCTCTTAGAGGGGCTTATATATTAAAACCACATCACATTTCATGGTCCGAGTCTGTTTTACCCGTTGTCTATTGTGAATATTAAATCCAGCTGTGTG
The DNA here is from genome assembly GCF_001515645.1 of Sinocyclocheilus grahami. Classification (NCBI taxonomy): domain Eukaryota; kingdom Metazoa; phylum Chordata; class Actinopteri; order Cypriniformes; family Cyprinidae; genus Sinocyclocheilus; species Sinocyclocheilus grahami. The sequence goes on along the minus strand of NW_015518740.1, from coordinate 2,329 downwards.
GAAAATTGATTCGGATAGTTGACAATGTATTTTTTTATTTTTTTGCAAATGTTTTAAATGTATTTCAGATGTTTTTATAACATTATATATACAGTGGGTACGGAAAGTATTCAGACCCCCTTA
>NW_015518740.1:0-806 GCF_001515645.1 Sinocyclocheilus grahami | reverse complement strand
ATTTAAGGGGGTCTGAATACTTTCCGTACCCACTGTATGTAATGTTATTTTGAAGAATGTTGTCTCATCATCACTTATGGTTGTGGCCACACATAATCAAAAGTGTCCAGTGAAATCTTTTATCGGTCAAATCAAAGCGAAAAAACATGCTCCGGAATTCTACACGATTTGTCGCAGAGATTCAGAGAAAACGGTCTATTAATGTTAATATGGAGTTGCCGTTGCCTGCCACCTTTCATTTGCATAATTTAATGAATTCAATTCATTGTAATGCAATACAGAGAGCACGGTGAACATGAAATGACAGTTTGAGTTAATGAAATGTGTTAACGGTATCATCATTTACTTGTATGTTAATTAGTCCAATTAATTTCCAGTGCACGGTAATCTGAATATTGTAATAGCGCCATGCGTGTCTGAAGTCAGGTGGGGAGCGGGGCATATTGAAGCAAGGCCTATGAATCATCACATCCTCGCCTTTCCAAGCCACTGCCGAAGGTTACCCAGAATCCTCCAGTCGCTCGCCCAACTGGCCTTCCTCATATTGGAGCCGCTCGCCTTTCTAGCGCCAGATAAAAGCATCAGAAGTCCAGCTGATAGCTGAGTTTTGTTTGGATGACTTCTTTCTGACCTTGTGTGATGTCCGGTTCCTCTGATAGAAGGAAAGTGATATATTCCTGTAAAAGCAGCGGTGCGAGGAGATCGATGGAAAGCCCGCCGTGGACCCCTGGCCACGCTACAGCTCTGATAAGTGAAATTGCTCTGGTGTGCATGGGCCACTTTCTGCTGGACCGCACAGATAAAAG
>NW_015518739.1:20020-20424 GCF_001515645.1 Sinocyclocheilus grahami | reverse complement strand
AGGCAATCTGATGCAGAGGTGAAATATAACTTTATTTTGCACTGGACCTACTCACCTTGTATGCCATTTCTGTTGCTTCTCGGAGAGTTTTGTCCTTGTGAACCTCTAGCTTATTCTCCACCATCATAATTTTCACTGGATGCATGCAGAATAGCTTGATCTAATGGAATAGGGCAGAATAATAAGGCTCTATTCTAAACACAGACCGTCTGCACAGGTCTTTTAAGGCATCAACCTAAATATCAAGAAACCTCATAATGATCAATAAAGCGCACCACACAAAGTCAGGATTTTCCTGTAAAACATACTCCAATATGTCTTATTTACAACTTAGAAAAATACTTTTTACAGTGCAAAATTTTTACCTGTATTTCCTTTGACCCTAACCACCATCAAATTTTTGT
>NW_015518739.1:2684-2978 GCF_001515645.1 Sinocyclocheilus grahami | reverse complement strand
ATTATCGTAACATACCTTAACGGGATAGTCAAATTGCAAAGGATGAGATTTAATGAAAAATGTTCATTTAAATCACAGCCTTCGTAAAATGACTTCTGCGCCATACCGCAATAACGATTTTAGTTCAATATATAGTGCAGCCCTATAATGGACCAGTGTTACTCGGTTTAAATTTGGTACTTGGCAAGTATTTATTTCAAACCCCACTCTCCTTGTTTTCATTCCACCCTGACTAAGATCTCCTAAATAAAACAATAATCAGAGAGACTTTACATTTCTGTCCTTCTCCAGATC
>NW_015518739.1:0-1092 GCF_001515645.1 Sinocyclocheilus grahami | reverse complement strand
AAAAAAAACTATACAATTAAGATAAATATTAATTTAAAATGAAATAAGCATTCCAAATATACATGAAAATGTAAATAAAATATTTTAAAAACATACATGAAAGTAAAAAAAAAAAAAAAAAAATCAAGGCTTTCAGATTTTGCCTGTAAGTGAAGAAAAGGTCATCTTTGGTAATGCAACACACACACACACAAAAAAGACTTGTAATATCACTTTTACATCTGTAAAAATTGTGACACTGCTGTATGGTTATTTTAAGGTGGGACTTTAGAAATTAGAGTTAGATAATAGCTTAGCTACCATATCTAATTGTTTTTTCTCTAAAGAACATTGGACTTGGGCGCTCGATGCATAAAAAAAAAAAAAAAGAATAATGGGACAATTTTTAACCCTATTCATGGACATTGCCCTTTATAGGATAACAGAGTAGTGTATTCACTCAAAAACTGAGATTCTGTACCTGTGCAATGAGTTGCTTGAACTCTGTAATAGTCTGGTTGAGATAAGCCCTGACACTGACTGGAGCAGCAATAGACTCACTCTTCAGATCCACCACATGGACCTTCACCATCACCTCTGCAATGAACACACAAACATAGTCAGCAGTTTACGGTTAGGCCGTTTTGAAAGGATATTTGGTCAACCATAATGAGAATTGTAGAAATCAAAGGACAGCAAAATTATGTATTTATGTTTTTTTTGGTATCTTGATTGCATATTTTAAGTAAGAGTATATTGCAAACGTTCTGCTCAGTGGATACCTCCAGGTTTGTAGGGCTGGAACACTTGGTCAGGCCTGCGGATCTCCAGGAGCAGGTCAAACATGTATGAAGATTTCACCCCGCCGAGCAGCAGACCCATAGGCATGTCTTCCTCCCCTTCATACGAACGTTCTAGATATTCGTGAAACTCATCATATTTGACCAATCGACAGCAGTCCAGTGGCACCACTCCCTCAAGATCCATCAGCTGATCACCCAGAGGACAATCACACAATGCACCCAGACAAACACAAGGAAACAATCAGTGATAAATTAAGAGACACTCAGGCAATCTGATGCAGAGGTGAAATATAACTTTATTTTGCACTGG
>NW_015518738.1:2396-2978 GCF_001515645.1 Sinocyclocheilus grahami | reverse complement strand
AAACGAGACAAACTAGCACTATATGAAAGTGAGCACTTTTCTGTCTTCACCTAAAGCAAATATGTGTGTCATTTCTGAGCCACCAGCAGGAAAAAACAAAGAAAACTAAAAATAATAATGCACCACTCAAAAGACTGGAAACGCGGAGATATTTTTATAAAGAAGTTCATAATTCTGGTCAAAAATGACACATTTCATTAATAAAAATACAACCAAAAACATTAATACTATAAATTATTGCTGTTTTCTATTCATAAACACTATAAAATGTAGTTTTGTTTTTCATCTGAATATTTTTTCTCCAAATGTACTTCTATAGCACACAATACACATTGTTTCAAACCAGCCCATACAACTTTTTTTTTTTGTGGCCAAAATATATTTTTAAATGTACGATAAATAAATGTTGCAAACAATCGAGCTCAATAGAATATATTTTTGCTATTGAAAATATATTTAGTTTCAACCTTCATATACCAAAGTCTATTTGAACATTTATTTCAGGGAGCCTACTGAAAATATATCATATCATATATTAAATATATCATACATATATTAAATATATCATATATATTTATCATA
>NW_015518738.1:0-1208 GCF_001515645.1 Sinocyclocheilus grahami | reverse complement strand
TATATATATATATATATATATAAACACATATATATATTTATATATATTTTTAAAAAAGTCGAAATTTGACAAAAACCATTAAAACAGAGACCAGAAAAATTATAATGGAAAAAAAAACCCAGAATCCAATAAATAAATAAATAAAACAAAAAAAAAAGTGAATTTGAAAAAAAAAAAAAGTTTTTTGGGGAATTTTTGGGAATAAATAACATGATTTTCACACTGCCTTAATTATGAGCAATTTTTGTACATTTCCATGTATATTTATATACAAACCCCAAAATGAGACTGAAACAACCAACAAAATCCCACTAAACTACTTAGTAAAAGTCTTTTTAACCCTCTGGTGCTCCTCATTTGGGAGTCACACTTGTGATCTTCACGGTCAAAATTCTTTTAATTTTTGTGTTTTTTCTAGATTTCCCATTCTTTTCCTATGGTCGGTCATTTCTGACCGAAGACCACAAGTGTGACTTCGTGTGTTCACATTCCAAATGCCATGAAAGTCACCAAGTTTTGTACCATTCTGATGAAGCTGTGATTGAAGCACCAGAGGGTTAAATTCAAAATCTATTCTCCGTAAATCTTAGAGATGCTGTTCCAACTGAAAACAATGACTAACAATAAAGACTGAAGCACATTTCGATCTGGACTCAACGTGATCTTCTGGAAACTGGACAGACTGAAGATGATTTGCAACTCGCTCCACTAAACCTGACTTTGACGGATGGCCTACATGCATTAGTGAGATGAGGACATTAGCGCTCGGGGCAGAACGCAGCGCTCAGCAGATAATGTCCATAATGAAATTTGGGCTCTAAGTGGAGGATGAAGTGACAGAGAAAAAACCAGAGAGAGATTTAAATACCAGCAGACCTTCAATACTGATCCAATATACAGTCACCGCTTTCTAACAGAGTATCAGAGAAAGAAAGACGTTTTAAAAGCAAATACAGCAGTGTGCAATTGCAATCAGGTAGATTATAACTATATAGTTATTTTAGAACCATACTAAAGTCATGAGAGCTATGCATAAACATAGACGCACACGATTTATATTTGCATACAAAGCTGATTTGAAATTCAATCAGTTTGTCCAAACTTTGCAATGGTGTGATTATTAAACAATCAATGGACAGAAACGTACTCTATCAATAAATCATTAGTATTTCTTAGATTAAGTAATGAGAACACTTAACAATAAGGTC
>NW_015518737.1:0-2979 GCF_001515645.1 Sinocyclocheilus grahami | reverse complement strand
TACACTCTATTGTCGCTGTTTGACCCTGTTGGACAGTTTTAACTTTAGGTTGAGTCAGAGTGATTCCTCTGGAGGCATGCTGATAAACTCATTTACAACAAAAATATAGATTATACCCATACGGAAATGTAATATATGTGCATATATGAAATATTCATATGCAAAATACATGTTTTATATATGCTCTATACATATATGAATCCTATTACAAAATGGAACAATTTCATATATTGACAAAAATATATGTTTATGTATGTATAATACATTTATTGCCATATATGGAATGTATATAATTATTACTATATGTGAGATATATGTCTTTTTTAATTATGTTATATACAAATTAGACATATGTGACCCTGGAGCACAAACGCAGTCTTAACATCATACGTATGTGACCCTGGAGCACAAAAGCAGTCTTAAGTCACTGGGGTATATTTGTAGCAATAGCCAAAAATACATAGTATGGGTCAAAGTTATTGATTTTTCTTTTACGCCAAAAATCATAAGGATATTAAGTAAAGATCATGTTCCATGAAAATATTTTGTAAATTACCTACTGTAAATATATTACAACTTAATTTTTGATTAGTAATATGCATTGCTAAGAGCTTCATTTGAGCAACTTTAAAGGAGATTTTCTCAATATTCAGATTTTTTTGCACCCTCAGATTCCAGATTTTCAAATAGTTGTATCTCGACCAAATATTGTCCTATCCTAACAAACCTTACATCAATGGATTTTATTCAGCTTTCAGACGATGTAGAATTTCAATTTCGAAAAATGGACCCTTATGACTGACTTTGTGGTCCAGGGTCACATATATGCATAGCAAATTATTTACATATATGTGACGTGTCACTTATATATGCCATAATCTTTTAATTATGAAATATATGGTTTCATACATTTGATCTTTTAATATGTGATCTTTGATCTTTAAAATGATCTTTTAAGATCAGTTTTTAGCTATTTGCAATATATTTTAATATATTAAATTGTGTAAAATTGGAACCACTTCAAGTACATTTAGTGCAATTGTGTATTTATTTACAATCAATGTAAAATATAATTTTAATGTGATTCAGTAACATTTCAATAGCATGTCAACTGATTAGAAATGCATTAGCATCACAATACTAGTTTATTATTAAGAAGATTGTGTTGTGTTCTGCTCTCAGTCATGAAGTGTTAAACTCACAGCACTATAAACACTCTCAGAGCACTGAAGCATGTGCTGACGATGCAAAGAAGTGGGCAGGATTCACAACAGCTAGTGCTGCTAACTATTTAAATGAGCTTCTGATTAAATGAAGAATTTTAATTTTTTGTGTGAACTATTCCTTTTTAATGTACACATAAAATAAAGCATGTATAGGCCTATATGGCTGTACGCTTACACCTGAACAAAAGGTGATGTATTATGTAAGTTGAACTTGTATTTTGTTGTTGTGTTAAGTTGAATTTTCATTCATATTATGTGTGTTCAGTCATTTAAACCAGCTTTAAATACTGCTTTCAGACTCACCTTTCAGAGCATGCGTGTTATCAATCAGTTGTGAGTAACTCTGTAAAATCCAACAGCTGTTCTAACAAACACTTTTTAGTTAACTTTACTTTATGACTTTACTTAACTGTAAAATCTAGTAATATGTACTAGAATCCACACATACTAGTCCTTGCTTACTCAGAAATCCCAATTTATGATTGATTGGTTTGAGTGACATTAAAAAAAACTCTGAAACTGCTGTTAAAAACAAACCAGATGAGTCCATTCATAATTATACAATACCCATGTGTTATTATATTATTATATATTATATATTATTACAGATAGAGGAGTTTGAGACACTTAATCAGTTCCTGAAGGAGGATGAGGAGAAGAAAGTAAAAATTATTCAGCAGAACACACCGTCCTTAGTGCTGACTGACAAACAAACACAAATCCCTTATTTGCCTTATTACACACCATACACTTATCCTGAAAGCTAGTTTAATTTTAATTCTTACTGTTTGTGTTGAGTTACAAACAACACAACTGCTCTGAGACTCACCTGAGATGACGATGCTCTGCACCACTAGAGGGAGAACAAGACGAGAAAGAGACAAGAGTCACCTTTGACCAGATGACTAAATGAAAGGAAAGGATAAGATAATATTTTGAGAGTTTAAATCAATGCCTGGACTTTTAAGTGGCAGCACAGTGTGGTAAGTTCAGAATTTGTTTTTTTTATGTAACCACGTAGATATGTAAAAATAAGTTGGTAATGGTAATTGTGATGGTAAGTTATTGTGAATTTAAAGATATTTTGTTATCTTTGTTATAATGCTAATTATACTATTTATCAGACAATATCAATAAACCAATGATTGTTTCACAAATGGCAGAATATGAGATGCTTGTTAAAAGTCATGATGTGCACTTAAAAAATATCTGCAGTTTTTATATTTGTTTTAGCTTACAGTATAAAAAAGTAGTGCTGCGTTCTGCACTACTTTTATCTCACAGGTACGACATTATTACTAAACCTACAGCTTTTCTACTGCAGGTACATTTCCATAACTGTACTGTAACAAACATTAAAAGCTGAATGAACAGCGAGGAATGATTATGTAACGTAGAATAATAAAACCTGAAAAACAGCTCAAAATATTTGATATGCACCATTACATGCCGAAAGATCAAGGAAAACTCATGTCATGACCATTTTAAATGTTGATGTGTACCTTGAGTATTTATTTTTTTCACAAATTACACTAACTAAATAATATATATTACTAAATAATATTATTACAAATATATTTGAACTAATATTTATAAATGATTACATATCTTCTGTGAATACATGCTGCAAATGATGAAATCAGTGAGGAAAATGTTTACCTTATTTAACCACGTTGCTTTAAAGGAGCAATACAGAAGGCCTTCAATGTGCCGTGAGATTATTTAATTAAAATGAGTTCCCATGAGAAAAGAG
>NW_015518736.1:2331-2979 GCF_001515645.1 Sinocyclocheilus grahami | reverse complement strand
TAAGATGAGATGACACTGACATCATAAAACAATAACTATGCCTATAGTTTAAAAAGCTTATAGTTTAAAAAAGTTTTTCATGGTTGGGGTTTCCAAATAGTTTAAAAGGACATATTTTCTGCCCCGTGTTTTACTTTATATTCACAACCTGGCAACCATGTGTATACGTTCTTTGTCCAATGCTGAAAAAGTGCTGATGAGGTAAAAACATAGACAAGTTGGAGTTTAGTGATCAGCTAGTCTGTGTTCCTTCACATTGCTGTTTGAACTATTTGCTCTGCAAATCTGCTATCAGTCTTTCTCAGTGGCAAACTTTTATTAAATCTAAACATGGATGTTTTTACTGTATAAGTGCACCTACCTCTGTTCGACAGACTTTTTTTTGTTGTCTTAATAGCAAAACATGAGTATAGTTTGTAATTAATATAAGGAATTTCACTGTTTTAACTTTTAAGAAAAGCTTTTAAGTTTTACCAGTTTTCATTAAGTTGACAGTATGTTCATTTATATGATAATAAATCAGAAAACTATGTGAGATAAAATAACCATAAGAGTTGACATTCTTTGTGCTTTTAGGTGAAAGTGCAATCATTCTGAAATTTATCAAATAACAACAATCATGATCAGTAATCACACATATAATAATAT
>NW_015518736.1:0-880 GCF_001515645.1 Sinocyclocheilus grahami | reverse complement strand
TGTGTGTGTGTGTGTGTGTTCCTTAAAAAAAATCACAATTAAATGTTTTAATCCACTGACAGTCCTAATTTTTTTTTCTTTTATACAGAGGAACTATCTGTCTGGACAGAGGAAGAATGTAGGAATTTTGAACAAGGTTTAAAGGCTTACGGAAAAGACTTTCATTTTATCCAGGCCAACAAGGTAGTGCTCATTTTATGGCATTCGTCACAATAGGTTTAATTCAGTAGGTAGATCACTTCATTTGCAAAAAGTCTTATAATGAATGTCAATCCATATCTGCCCCTTCACATTCTTGTATTGACATTCAACATTTACAAATGTAATTACTAGAAAAATAAAATCTGCTGTGGGGTTCAATAATGTGCCTAGCAGTTTTCTCTGGTTGATAAGTATATGGACTACTTAATGTGGCATTTCAAATTTAGATTTTTCCTATTATTGTCATTTCCTTATTCAATTTCAGGTCAGAACAAGGTCTGTCGGAGATTGTGTGGCTTTTTATTACATGTGGAAAAAGTCGGAGCGGTATGATTTCTTTGCGCAACAAACTAGGCTAGGAAAAAGGAAATACAACCTTCACCCAGGAGTAACGTAAGTATCTGTGCTAACAAATTTTGCCTGTCTTAACAAAGTAACAAAAGAAGTGTCATCATTGTTTATGAATATTTTAGTAGGCTAGATAGTTCCCTTCTCAGGGACCCAATGGTTATGTCACACAATGGCCAATGGCGCTCGAAAAGGGGGCGGGAAAGCACCCTATATAGCCTAAGCCGCGCTGAGTGACATTTTAATCAGAAACTTATGACTCCCTATTCGGACGGGACTATTTACGGGGGGTCATTAGAGAAATTTGTGTTTCACAGACGTACTTGGTGAT
>NW_015518735.1:2100-2979 GCF_001515645.1 Sinocyclocheilus grahami | reverse complement strand
AACAGCGTGAGAATTGCCTACAGCTTTGGGTTACGCTAAGCTGTGAGCTAAATGCTCACAAATTGGGATGAGAAGTGTTTGGAAAGCAACAAGAGTGTTAAATAATTAATGGTGGTTTTCCTTTTGAAAACCTGCTCCTGTGTAGCCGAGTTGGGAGTCTCGTGGACAGCGTCTTTAGTTTAGAGGATGTTCTTGAACCCTAAAAGGAAAAAACAGGAAAATATGGTATTTTATCTAAACTATTGATGATAAAAAGGATGCAAATTATCATATTTGTCAGTCAAGGTTAATGTCGCTTGTCGTGATTTCTCACCAGGTTAGAATTTTACACAAGACGCCTCACCATGCTGATAAGAGGCTGACCTGATGAAGCAGGTGGAGATAAATGTGTGTGGCAGAGGTCAAATCTGTGTGTCATTTACCTGCTCGACTGCTTCCCGTTAAAGAGAGCACAAAGATCAGATATCACGTGCCTTGAAGGAACACGTCACTCAAAAACTAATAAGTAGTAATTATTTAGTCATCCTTATGTTCATCCAAGTTTGTATGCTGTTTTTTTTAGTAAAACAAAAGAAATTTCATGCACCATTCAAAGTATCATACTACTTTTCCATACTACTTGTGCACTGTTCTTCATAGTATATGAGGAACTGATCAAAAATTCAAGTAATTATTTACTGAAAATCTCTCTCAGGCTTTCTATTAGGTTGACTGACCAAAAATATTGCAAATAAAATGTCATTATGATGCAAGTTTGAGTAGTGTGCGGAATTTATCATTTGTTTCTAGTTTATATTGGACGTTTGTCTGATTCACCTACAAAATTGCATATCGCTTTAGCAGCCATTCACACAGAACACAAAGATGCAAAACGCCGGG
>NW_015518735.1:0-993 GCF_001515645.1 Sinocyclocheilus grahami | reverse complement strand
GTATTTTTTTTATTAATCTTGCCTCTGTATAATGCATATTAAAGTAAATAAGTGCAGCGCTCCTTTGTTTACAGCGGAAACCAAGGAGAGGCAGAGAGTGAATCTGCGTCTCATTCAGCTCGTCCGCTGTTTTTTATTTATCCGGCGGATGCGACGAATGAGCAGCAACCACATGTGACGGACCCTGAGCTGGACTCCGCTTTGTCCATGGTGAAAGTTGATGTATTTCCTCAGCAACCAGCACGGATCAGCTCCAGGCATGACGAAGCGGATATCGTCCTCTTTTGGAAGACCAAACAAAGTAGTTTCGCTTTCACAACGAAGCACACAGCGTCTTCATGACATGGCTGCAGCGTCAACAATACTACAGTGAGAATAAAAGTTACGCCTTCTTTCTTTGCGTGAACATTTGGGCGGTGTTATGCAAATCTTCCCACATAGTGATGTTGGTATGTGGGGGCGTGTTAGAAGAGCCATTTTAGGTAGGCGTGGCTGACTCTGAACTTTTATAAAAAATATCTCTTTGGATTTGAGACTTTAGTCTTTGCAACTTTACAGATCTTCTTTATGCACCAAGAGCTTGTAACACTCCAAAGAGAAACGAAAAATTTAAATTGCATCATATGACCCCTTTAAATCCAATAAATCTGTGTTAAAGCTGAAAAAGTGATTTTTCTCTACATTTTGTTTGATTGACTCATGACACAGAAAGCCTCAGGAACATTAAACTGCTGTAAACCAATATACTGTTACACATCCATTTTCTTTCTCAATTGTTAACCTTCACCTAAGCCATAAGCAACTGTGTTTACAAGGATACTTGCAGAGACATGCATTTTGACATAATTTTGCTCGTACGTGTCATTTCAGGCACAAATAGACACGGAAGTGAACGGAATTCAGTGTTCACGTTAGTGCTGGGCGGTATGACCAAAAATTAATATTCACGTGATTGAGAGAGGAAATACTGCAGTATATTGACTTAGAATGCCC
>NW_015518734.1:2434-2979 GCF_001515645.1 Sinocyclocheilus grahami | reverse complement strand
AGGAAAATGACCATCATCACTCCTGACAGAGTTTGAGTTGAGTGCGTCTCACGGGTGTGTTTCTCCCAAGAGTCCGTCTGTCAAAGGTCATGCATCTCCTTCCCGTTTCTCTAGTCTTTGTTTACTGCTGCCATGGAAACACGTGGTAGAAGAGGTCAGAAGGTCACAGTGACACCATCACTGGCTCCTGCTGGCCATATGGAAGGTGGATGGGACCAAAATCATTTATAAGGAACGTGTGAAATTAAGTGTATATATATGCTTTTTAATAATAAATATTACTACAGGCAATGACTATATGAAATGACCATATGGAAGGCAGACGGGGCCAAACATCTTTCAACAGAATATGTCAAATTTGACCATGTAGACGCCATAGACAAGCACATTCTGGCCTTTTTAAGGCGTCAGTTTTTGCCGCGTTTCTTTAGTCCATGTAGAGACGCACCATTTTACCGTGTTAAAAAGACTAAGAGTGTGAACATGTCTCTCAATGCACGCACATTCCGACCGTGTTCGAATGTGTAATGTTTTAAAGCAGACTT
>NW_015518734.1:0-946 GCF_001515645.1 Sinocyclocheilus grahami | reverse complement strand
CTTTTTATCTTTTATATCATGAAGACGGTATAAGTGCAGTACTATCGACAACACTGTAGTAAAAATCCAGGGCATCCTAACAACACCACAGTAATTGGCTAGTAACTGTCTAGCAATGCCATAGCAACACACTAAAAACCATTCGAAAAATCGAGCAATTACATGGCAATCTCACAGCAACAAACCTAAACATGTAAAACTAGTGAGTTCAGCATTCTCGGCCGTATCTGTTTCTGGTGTTTATTTATTATGCATGAGCTCAAAAATGCAACAGATATGAAAACCTGACATTACTCATGTTCAGTCAAGGCAGATTTGTTTGCTGTTGTAATATCTGCATATGATCATAAACAGTTATGAACACACATGCTCGTGTTGTGATTAACTCTGCTTTGATCAGTTATGGTCTCGCTCTTCCTTCCTTCACATCCACTGCGTTTCGGCAGGAGAGATTTGCTCTCTTTGATTTCTGTGGGATCAGGGTGAGATGTTGGTGTTTAAAGCTTTTAGCAGCCCGTCTCCCTGAAGAACACAGAGCTCATCAAGGAGCTGCGGCTGACAGATGGGCCGCGTGTGAAGAGTGTCTCAGGAGCTGAAGACTTCGACAGGAACCACAGGGGACGAACACCTGACAGACACACAGACGCTCACAATCAGTCCTGTTTTACAGTTAAAGCGTCAAAACATCTGCAAGAGAAGCAAAATAGCACCAGATAATAAATAATTTTTCTTGCTCTACTCGCAAACTTAATTTTTTCTTGTTCCATCCAAGATGTAGATGAGTTTGTTTCTTCATCAGATTTGGAGAAATACAGCATTCCATCACTTGCTCAGGAATGGATGCTCTGCAGTGAATGGGTGCCGTCAGAATGGGAGTCCAAACAGAAGCATCACACAATAATCGACAGCACTCCAGTCCATCAGATAACATCTGGAGAAGACAAAA
>NW_015518733.1:2646-2979 GCF_001515645.1 Sinocyclocheilus grahami | reverse complement strand
AAAAAAAGAAAACTTGCATCGTTAATATTGTATTATGTAATGTCTATTGAGATTGGTCCTTCTTCTGTGAGATATTTAGTATATATTCACACTATATCACAGATTAAAGTGCCCAATTGCTTAATAAATGCTTAAACAGCATGTTTCGTAAGATGTACTGAGAGAGAAAGACTTGTGTGTGTATGCGTATAGACTAATGCTTAAAACAGTGGCATGATTGTTGTCTCCAAACAGACCAACCCTCTCTATCATTAAGTTTTCTTGGTTCAGCAGTAAACCAAGGGTGGAACTAATTACATGAGCAGGTGGGTATTTCAGTGCCAGCAACTGTAA
>NW_015518733.1:0-1470 GCF_001515645.1 Sinocyclocheilus grahami | reverse complement strand
GAAGGGTCGTTCCAAACTGAAGTGCTCAAAACTGGCCACTTCAAGAAACATCCAAAATATTTTATGGGGTCATTAAACTGGAGATTCCACGCAGCATTTGAATTTGGTTTCTTTTCTGTTGACTGATATTCTCATTTGAAATGAATTGTTAAAGCGGCTCCATCAGGAGAATATTTCAAAGGTTTCCTATTTTGAAAGACCATTTAAGTAGACATTTGATAAACTATTTTGTAAGTGCAGTCAGAAAAACAGATTCAGCAAAATCAGAGTGTATTAAACACACATCCAGTGGGTTACCAGGCCAAATCTTCCATAACTACCACATTTAGTTGGACAGACGGTGATGATGACAGTGATGATACCATGTGTCACTGTGATGACAGGTGCATTATTGAGGGTAGGTGTTCTTGGGTGGATCTCTCTTTCTCTGTCTCTCTGTTATTTTGAGTATAAGTTTGTCTCAGTTTGTTTTTTGGGGAAGTCTTGCTGTGCCGTTCTGGAATGCCAATATGTCAGTGGAAATATCGGTTTATAGAATGTACATATTTGAAAGCCAGTTTAGTGGTAGATTAAGTTAAAACATATGTGTGAGTTCTTTTGAAGTCTGTGGGCCATACATTTTTATTATTATATAACAGTTATGTAAATGAATGAAACTTTGGAGTGCTGATTGTTGCATTTTCTTAAATAAAGACACAAATGTAAATGAAGATCTGGTACAGTGAGTTTTTACTGTAATTGCCTGCTAATGACAAAGCCTCACGTGGCCTATGGCTTTCTGTAAATTTATATTGTTTTATTGCCAGTGTAATATTGTTATTTTTGTTGGTTAGTCTGGGGGAACAGCGCCATAAATTGGACATTTTTTCCCAGCTTTTTTCAACTTTTAAAATGTTCTTTCTTTTCATTTACAGAAAAATATGGGATAAGAAAGTCAAGGATTCAACAACCAGGTGAATTCAGTTGACTCTTCTTTGGCAAATATCTACATGCATACTAAAACATTTTTCTTTACCATCCATCAGAATATCTTCTTGTACTCTTATTGTAGTATTGCTCTTGTGACCTATAATGTCTCCTAGATTGAGCCAGATGACCAAGAAGAAGGGATTCTGGGTTGAGAAAGTACATTGTTTGGGCACAGAGCCCAGCCTGGCGGAGTGCCAAACCCAGCTGTCAATCCCTCGAAGCCCCGGCCCCTGTAAGAACGGACGCCATGCAGTGGCCCGCTGTGTCCCAGGACCACAGTTTGCTCGTATGTCCTCTGGCAGACCCCAAGCACCTCACCCTGCAGAGGTAATTCTAAAAACATTTGGTTATTTTTGGATGAATTGACTGGGTCAATTGGATTTGGATCAATTAAGGTTGGATTTGACCATTTAGTATGCAATGAACTGACGTAAGCGTGGATTTGACTGCTTAGTGTATAATGTTTTTATATATATATATATATATATATATATATATATA
>NW_015518732.1:1051-2980 GCF_001515645.1 Sinocyclocheilus grahami | reverse complement strand
GAGGTATGTAAATGCACTGATTGATGCAGTGTCTGATGAACATGACGCAGGGCGACTGACTGCGTGAATAAGTCTATTAGAATGCAGTAATATGAGTGTCAAATTCAAGATATGAGGGCAAAAAAAATGACAGTTTTGTATTTATATCACATGATATAGTTTGCAAAAGTGCTGTTTTCCCCCCAATATCTGCACCACTGCAAATGTGGTTTATTTTAACACTAAAGTAATATTTTTGTTACATTTTAGAAACAATCTTGTCAATTTTCTCTGTTTTTTTCTCAATTTTGCAAACACAAACAGTTCAGTCGTAGTCACAGCAGAACTGTCTCAGATCAACACACCGCGGTGACTCATTACTGAATGAATACATGGTTTGAATGAATCAAGTGAGTCAATGATTCAGTGACTCATTCATAAAGACAGCCACTTGCTTTGTTTAGAATGAATCAGCCATTTGAACGAATCGAGTGAATGAATGACTGAATGACTCACTCATAAAGACAGTCACTTGCTGCCACCTACTGGTGCTTTTAGTTGTTGATTTAGAGAATCATTTAAAGTTTTTGTGAAAAATCATTGCATATTTCAATATAATTTTTTTAACATATTAATGCATATTTAAACCCCATTAATCTTATAGTATTATTTATGTAATTCCAGTCTGTGTAAATGCACCTAAATGCCACTTTAGATGCAGCTTCTGAAAACAATGTCATGCCACATTGTAGCCTTAAAAGATTGTTACAAATTCAATGTTGCAACTAAATATTTATTTCTAACGCTTAATTTTGTTGTCTATTCACTGCTTTTGTAATTTAACACAATAATGACTTTATATTATCTTTTGGGGGGTCATTTCTCAGCCCATATTGATGTGTGATTAATTTGTTATTAATTAGATTAATTAATCTGCACATCATGTAATTAATTAGATAAAAAAGAATGTACAGTAAAATCATGTTTACCATCTGAGTGACCTAGAATTTGATGAAATCTTGTTTTCCTACACAGTATATTAGAGAAGCCTTCAGTAAGAAACATAATTAAATCAGATTAACGGTAAGGTTTGTGTTTGTTCATATGTTTCCTGCAGCTCGCAGCACAAAAACACGAGCAGCTGGCTTAAATCATTTAATAAATGCTGTTAACAACAGCCAAGAGCAGCACTAAACAAACATCAGTCACCACATGAGGACAGACGCTCAATCATCCCTAACCAGCCAACATTACCTGCTGACAGAGACTCACGTTAATCTGCTCTTCTGATTGTTAGGCCTCTGATCAGAGTGACTTCACTGTAGGGCAAATACTGAGCTAATGAATATTCATTAACCTGCAGTGACACTGCACTAGACAAGCTTGATACAATTCATAAACTTATAAATCCGAGATTCTCTGTCATTTTACATTACAGTCCTACTTTTGATATATGCATGCAAATTTTGCCAAATTCCGTGGAATTCCACATTATACAGTCAATTCCATTTTTATGACTGGATTCCAGAATTCCATCTGTGTTTTTCGCTGAAATCATATGGCCCTAACACACGCACAAGACAAAATTCTCTGTGTGTGCTTGATGTTTATATAAATAAAACGCATGAAAGTGGATCTAAGTCAGCTGTGTGAGAGTGTGAGCCGTTCACTCGGAGAGTATTTGAGCATTTAGCAGAAACACAGCAGAGATCCAGCATTCTGCAAATATTAGCCACAAAACCTGCTGAGGCCACAGCCAGACACGCTAACAGTCCAGTAACTCTGAAACAACATCACAGTGAAGCAGCGGAGCCACAAACCATTAAAACAAAGAGTCAGACTTTAACAGCTGTCCTGAGAGATCTAAGCCTGAAACACTGCAGTGACCCGATGGGATGCAGTGTGTGTGTGTGTGTGTGTGTGTGTGTGTGTGTGTGTGTGTGTGTGTGT
>NW_015518732.1:0-506 GCF_001515645.1 Sinocyclocheilus grahami | reverse complement strand
TGTGTCTGTGTGTCTGTCTGTCTGTCTGTCTGTCTGTCTGTGTGTGTGTGTGTCTGTGTCTGTGTGTCTGTGTTTGTCTGTCTGTCTGTCTGTCTGTGTGTGTGTGTGTGTGTGTGTGTGTGTGAGAGGGTCATTGGACTCAGTGGGACAGAGGAGCAGTGTTTGCTCACGTCTGTCATGAGGCCAACACCACTAGACAAAAAAGGGAAAAGCAAACGCTAATACTTTTTTCGTATACTGTTAACTTTAAGATTTTTGTGTAATCATTTATTAGTCAGAACTGCTAAACAGAAATGGTACACTAATGAAGAGGCAGAACAGGTATTCTTGGCATTGTCAAAATAAAAGTCCTGCTTCCTATATATCATCCAAACAGGAAAATGTATTGACCAAAAATTCCAAATATCAGCTGATATATCTGCCTTGTCAATATATATCAGTCGACCGCTACAGCATGACCCCTCACTGACAGCAGGCGCATCTGGGTGGAGACAGAGAGGTGATGT
>NW_015518731.1:2280-2980 GCF_001515645.1 Sinocyclocheilus grahami | reverse complement strand
TTTTAGCTTTAGTAAATGTAGTACTTCAATTTAAACTTTTATCTTAGTTTATCTCAGTGTCAAGGCAACTTCTAGCCATATTAAAAGAAAAAAAGTGAGAGATTCTCAAAAAAGAGATTTTACCAGACAAAGATTACTTATCTTATCTGTCACTGACCAGCTCCTGGGGACACACAAAAACAGTCTATTTCCTCCCATCTACACTTTTCAGACACCACATAGTACTGTACGCCTGCAATATAAGTCTCTTACAGACAGCAGGGAAAATGGGACAAAAATATCAGTGCAGGCTAAAATTACTGAGGAACCACTGAAGTTGTCTGAGCCAGGGATGTGTGCAATCCAGAAATAAGAATGACTTTTCAAATTCAGCAGAATGCAGAATTGTAATTCGAGTTTAAGGAAGAAGAATTAAATGGAATGAATCAAATTCAAAGAATTCATATAACAGCTAAGTAGTCAAAATAATACATTTCATTTATCAGTATGAATCACTCATAATCTTGTGATCATACACATAGCAAATAATGTATTCAGACAAACATTATAATTATAATTAATGTTTGAAATTCAACCGACAGAAATGTGCAAAATAATTTATTTAAAAATAGAAATTATATAATAGTTATATTGAATATCTTTCATTTCTAATATCTTTTTATCTGTTAATAATCTAACTATGCTGGAAGAACACTTGTTT
>NW_015518731.1:0-1078 GCF_001515645.1 Sinocyclocheilus grahami | reverse complement strand
CAAAACAAAACAAAGCAAAACCAAAGCAATCAAAACAAAAAACAAGAACACAAAAATGTCGTTTAAAGTGAAACGACAGATGTTTGTAAGGAAAAGTGTGTTTAAGTCAACACATTGTGAAGCATGATGTACAATCGTTTCACTTCAGAAGACACTAATTCAACCACTGGGGTTGTATGGATTACCATTGTTTTTAATTAGTGTGGTTTTTAAAGTGTCTGTCATCTTTGGAGGTTCTGTACATTTACATCATATGGAGTCATGAAGATGAATAATTTTTTATAAGAATCTCAGTTTGTGTTCATCTGAGGAAAGTAAGTCATATACATCTGGGACGGCATGAGGGAGAGTAAATGATTAAAGAACAATAAAACAAATATTAACCAAGGCCACTGTAAAAGAGGATAATCGCTAATGTGCTCCATTACATATTTAAGGTTTCTGGGACAGAGCTAACTTAAACACCAGTTAGCAGCAGACTAAGCACTATCTAAAACAAGAAAACCTATATTGTGTTGTCTAAACAGGAACTCTTAACAAATAAGTAAGTGCTGAAGGCATCGATTTGTTCTTCGAAGGTTTTAGGGAACTTAAACTGGAAAGCTCACCGTTAGATCGTTGAATTTTCTCAGACTGTGAGTCAGGTGTGCAGCTGCTCTACTGCTTCTTTGGGGACATTTGGGATCTGTTATAAAAATAATATGTATACAAGACTCCAATCCAAAAGGCAAGCATCAAAGCTATATGATAATTTGATTCAACACAATATGCAGTTCGTAAACATGTTGGGTGTAAGCATATTTAATCAAACAGATTACTGAATTTGATATAATAGATCAGTCTGAAGGAGATGTGACTGACCATGCCCTGGATAACGGCAGTTTCCTCAGCCTTGGCCAGTGGTTTGATGGTGAGAAACATGGTGAGTATCTCCGGGCCGAGCCACTGCTGCGTGGTGCTCCCGACCTGAGGTGGCTCCGCTAGAGCGATGATCCAGAATGATGGGTGGACTGGAAAGATGGATCTGTGGAGAAGATTTATCTATCTATATATACAGTATATAAAGTTTTAATTTATA
>NW_015518730.1:0-1416 GCF_001515645.1 Sinocyclocheilus grahami | reverse complement strand
AATGTAAAAATTAGTTTTCCAAGTTGTCAATATAAAGATTATTGGAGTATGTTTTACAAGAAAATAGTATTTAAGTACTTGAACATTTCTTACTTGCTGTTTCTTTGTAATTAATTTAGAAATTTACTAGAACTTTCTGTTGCAAAAAAATAAATATTGAAGTATGTTTTACAAGAAAAGAAACTATTTCAGTCTTTCTACTAGAGTTATTTTAGTATCATTGTGATACTGCTATAGTTTCTATTAATATTTGGAATCTGTTGCTATTTTTCTATTTTACATTTTAATTATGATTTTGTCATTTTTTGTTGTTTTTGTTTTGTTTTACATATGTCTAGTTTTTATTAATTTTTATTTCAGTTTTAGTTATTTTAGTATATCAAGTTAAAGTAAATTAGATATAATAATCCTGCTTTCTATTTCAAACTTTTGTGTTTAATTCACTGTTACTTGCTGTTTCTTTGTAATGAATTGTGAGTCAAACTTGTTTCTGCACCAAATTCTTTTCCGTGTGTACAGCTCTCAAGCTTCAGTATGAGCCTAAATGAGAGATTTCTCCCTGTATTCATCATTATACGGCCTCTATAAAAGCTTCTGGATTCATAGATTTCATCCGTTCTGCTGTTTTACGCTCGTGTTACTGCGGTGGCCACTGACTGATCTCAGTGCAGGTGGGCAGAGCTATGAATCACGCTACAAAAGCAGCAAAAATAGCAACAAAGAGAGAGCTGCTGAAGCTGAAATGCTGGAGCACGGCGCTACAGTGAGTTTGATTCTCATGAACCCGATACAGACTAAACGAATACATGCAGAAGTAGTGAGACACAGAATTTCTCCTCCTTTTTCTGTTCGTTCTAGCAGGAATGATATATCGTAATGTCAAAAAACCTGAAAAATCAAGCCTTTAGGTCCATTTTACTATCATTATTTACACTGTGACATTATTTTCATGGTAATTAAAAACATTATTTTATTAATGATAAAATATAATAAAAAAAAAAGAAAAAATAATTATTATTTTCCCACCCAGCTCTCATTAATGCAAGACAAAAAGAATCGTAGTCTCATTACTTTTAAATGCCTATAAACGAATGAATGAATGAATGAACAATGCAATATTATTTAAACTGTATAGTGGTTAAACTGTATTTAATTTATGGCTTTAATAAAGAAAAACATTGTATTACACTTTAACTTGCAATTTCTGTAAAAGCAAAATACAGATATTAGAATTTGTCATGAAAATAATTTTACAAAATTAAAAAATAAAATAATAAAATAAAATAAGAAGCAAAATACAGAAATTAGAATTTGTCATGAAAATAATTTTACAAAATAATTACAAAATAAAAAAATAAAAAAATAAATAAAAATAAAATAAAATAAAATAAAAAAATAAAAATAAATAAAATAAAA
>NW_015518729.1:2081-2980 GCF_001515645.1 Sinocyclocheilus grahami | reverse complement strand
GAGGGATGGGATTGTCCAGTGCTTAGAGGACTAGACGAGAGTAAGTAGAAGGACACAAGGATTTTCTTAGGATTGATAAGCGTAACTCTGACTCTGGTCGCTAGGCCAATCTGCCGTGTGAGCGGCTGTTGGCCAGTCGCCATTGAGATAAGGAGCAGCGACTGATGCTCAATTGGGCGGCTGGATTAATCTGGCCAGTGAGGGTAATAAAAAAAAAAGAAGAAGACTTTGATTGAGGTTTAAGTGGCGAATGAGGGGAGAGAGGATCTAGATTTATTGGATTTGTTCTGTCTCACACACATGCATGCGCACAATTTTAATATGACCGGTGAAGAAATGGCTCTCAGCATCAACAAACATATACAACATCATGTATTATTCATAAAAACAGCTGATGCTACAACACACTTTGCTATTTCACAAACTACAGTTGTGTTCAACCAATACCCATCTTCCTTTTGTATTCTCAGTGCCACTGATCATGTTCCTGAATTCAGTTTAAGTGACAATGCCAACAGCCTCCTCATCGTCTCTCAGGTGAAGAGATGCCAGATGAAAGGTAAGTACAAAAGTTGATCTGTTCTCCCAGTTCAGCCATTAGTGATGAATACTGTGGAACGCCCCAGTTTCTTCCAGGACTTTTTTTTATTAAACCTGACTGCATGATCTCTCCCTGATCACAGATGCCTTGGGGACTCTTAAGGGCATGTTACAGGCTGATCAGGTGCCCAGTCAGTTAGCCATCACTCGACTGGTCCAGGGTCTCGCTAGTGAAGGAAACACACAGGACATCCAGGAAGTGGAGGCCTTGGTGAAGACTTTAGGCTCCATCAAGCTGTCCAGCATGTTATTTGTCAACAATGCTGCTCTCGCTCATATTAAAAAGTAAGTTTTTTTTT
>NW_015518729.1:0-850 GCF_001515645.1 Sinocyclocheilus grahami | reverse complement strand
CCGTTTTGAAGGTACTGCAGCGAACACATGGAGAAAATTCATAACATAGAATTTCCTCAGATTTTTTTCAAAGGCATCTTATTTTTATATTGGATCCCTAACAAAAGTTATAATGGAGTGTTTGTTCAAATCACTAAAACCAAGTATGAACTCTCTTTTCTCCCTCTGCAGTGAGGACATTGACAGTGCGGTGGAGCTGTTGGAGTCCTTTTACATTCAGAACACCGATAATCAGAAATCCAGTATTTCTTTTGTTTTCCGCAAAGTTCTAGATGCCAACAATGATGCTGCACTAGATAAATGTAAGACCCACACACCACCTCTTCATCAATATCAGTGGTTCTCAACCAGGGATGCTCGGCAAACTTCCAACACCTCCGACCTCCAAAATCTGCAGATATTGTGCTTTTAGGGGCACAACAACACTGGTGCAGTACTCTCAAAGGGACATCTTTGTACCTTATTTACCCCTACAAAGTTCATAGTAGTAGCTTATTATTGCTTGAAGGTACTAATATGCAACTTTTTAGGGGTAGGTACAAAAATGCCCCCCTTGCACCAGTGGTTGTTGTACAATTTTTGGAGTTTTTTTTCCGACAGTGAAAGGGCAGCAAGATGATAAAATATTTAAGAAATTACCTAAAATAAGTAGTTTTAAAAAATCATGTTTAAATAAGCTGACATAATATTTCTTATTTTAATCTGTCCCTTCAGCAGCAATTGTTTATGAAGAACATAGTTCGTTTATTTTTGTTATTATTATTTTAGTTATTATTATTTAATCAACGTAAACTCAGCACACCTAAAACGAGGATAGGTGCATGGGAACAAAATCAAACAAAAAGTTGAA
>NW_015518728.1:2325-2980 GCF_001515645.1 Sinocyclocheilus grahami | reverse complement strand
TTTAAATTTTTTTTTCCCCCCCCCCCCCCCCCCTCCCAGGACTTTAGCTTTATATGCACAGATAACAGCATAAACAACAGAACATGAGGATTCACACATCATCACATCACGCACCTGCAGCACTTCTGTGAACGGAGAAAAATAGAAATCAAGTACTAAATAAAAGGAATAAAATAAAAAGGACTACACTGAATATATTTCACTTCAGTAAAAGATTATCAAAAGAAAAAACATAGGCTATGCTATTTTTTGTGACACTCTTAATGCACTGTATTTGATTTCTTGATATCATTTTCAGGATAATTTTATTAGCAAAAAATCTCACAACTTACTGGTGCATCCAGGTCACACTTATTCGTCATTCCATGTATGGTCTAATATGCATGTTTTGCCACAGGACAAAGTAGACTGTACAAAGTAACAAATATTTAGCAACACTGTGAAAGTGAACAGCACATAACAGGCACATAAACATAGATATGTATCGGTAAAACATGCATCACATGACTAAACATGTCAAATACCTTATATTTGACACTTATAGTTCATTGCGTACAGTAATTGCTCCGCAGTAAAGAAATTCAAGCCAGTTCCGTTTTTGCTGACGATAAAACATATGAAGAGTTTGGTTCCAAAACGCTATAAATCCATTTTG
>NW_015518728.1:0-1383 GCF_001515645.1 Sinocyclocheilus grahami | reverse complement strand
TTTCAATACTGACCAGATACAATACTGATTTTGGCAGAAACTCAAATTTTCTTTTTAAATGGCATTTATTGCGTTTTGGAACCAAACTCTTCATATACAGTTAATTGTAATTGTAGATAAGGTTAAGATGTCAGCTTTTATGGCAGTCAAATGAAGTGGATTAAGCCACTGTTTTTGTCTGTAGTTTGAAGACTGATTTAAAGCAAACAATAGTGAAGTCGGGGCATTAATGAATTAAAAATTGGTTTAATGAATTGTCAGAAAGACATTAAAACTGTGAAAAGATGTAGACATCAGCTGTCAAAAATGCTACATCTGTGTAGAATGCTACAACATTGTGTAAAAACAGAGAGACACTTAAGATATCAACACTCATCATAAAACTTCAGATAAACAGATTAAAAAATGCATTACTACTAAAAATTCACAACAAAAACAACAGCACAAAATTAAAGCAAAAATAGTAAGACTTATTCAGTGGTATATTTTATTCGTGCCACTGTAGCGCCTTGCCAGACTAACAACTGGATCATGGGTCGTAAAGCCTCCATAATTGATTAATCACACTGTAACATCATAGGAAAGGCCAACCTTGGGGTTTTCGAGGGGTCTACAAGATAAGTCGCTAACCTCAGTATTGTACTCATCTGCTGACATTAGCCAGGACACACCGGTGACACCTTCTCTGACATCAAAAGAATGCCATCGGGATGGGTGGCCACATGACCAGCAACACATGCTACAGCAAAGACTACACTCTTTCTCCCTTTAAACATAGCCATACACATTCCTGGAACATTATTATGTATTAATACTCTTTTGTATATTGTGTTTTGTCTTGCACACTATTTTATGCGCATCTTATAATTAAATTACTAGTTAAAGGTATACAATGCAACTTTTGACATTCTAGCGGTTAATAAACAAAACTGCACGCATCTTGCAGAAGAACACTTTAGCATCTTGCAGAAGAACACTTTAGCAAGAGCTACTACTCTGTGTTTATGGATTTGCCAAGTC
Organism: Sinocyclocheilus grahami; assembly: GCF_001515645.1. Classification (NCBI taxonomy): domain Eukaryota; kingdom Metazoa; phylum Chordata; class Actinopteri; order Cypriniformes; family Cyprinidae; genus Sinocyclocheilus; species Sinocyclocheilus grahami. The sequence continues at coordinate 363 of NW_015518728.1, read as the reverse complement.
ATGCAGGTACTGGGCTATTCCGCAACGGTTGTTGTCCTAATTAATAATTATAATTAATTATATTAATTTCCCCTTTGAACTAATTTGCTACACCACAATGCATGCTGGGAACCATGAATGAGTTTTGTACTATGTTGGCACCCAGCATGCATTGCAGCATGAAGCCTGGTCTAGACAATGGCGTTGTAAATTATTTTCTGTCCACAACATGTATTTATTCTTTTTCAGAATATCTGGTCATCACAATTCTGCTGGATATCACTCTCTAGTATAGCATACAGTCGGTAGCACAATATGTAAATTTGTTAATGAAATTTTTTTTTATGCGAGCAGCTACTGGTAGCCAGTGCAAATTGATGAACA
>NW_015518727.1:1458-2980 GCF_001515645.1 Sinocyclocheilus grahami | reverse complement strand
TGTGTTCACCACATCCTAAATTGAACCCAGGAGGTCATGGTTGGATCTCCCGACGAGACTCATTGGGAACTATTGCCCGCTAAAAAATTCAATTTAGATCTGGAGATTGACTGGCTAATTCCAGTGTACCTATAATGGGTTTCTACTGTTCTCTTAATTAAGTTTTCGCATTAATGTACTAGATATACCCTTTAAAGCTGCACATTTCCCTTGTGGACAACATTTGAGGTGGGAAGGCAAAATTAAAAAATTTCTCTCACTAATTGACAAAGTGAAGCATTCCCTCGGAGCTGTACCTGACAACACAAACAAAAAGCTCATCTGATGGCTGCCGAGGGGCTGGGGAGAAAAGCTATCCCAAGTTGCTGCAAGTACAGCAGACTGTTTACAGATCTGGTAGAATCTATGTATCTCATCACTCAATTCATTAATTCAGATTCTTTGTGTATTGCTTGCAAATTAGAAACTCCAGCTTTAATCAATTGTATTTCACACCATGTCCATAATCGCCGGTTTTACAGCTTTCAGTAAAAGTAGTTTGATCGTGGGTAACTTACAGTACAAGATGTGAGGTTTTGTCAGTATATAAAGTTATGGAGAAGCCATATCTTGTCAACTGCATAGATGCAGACGCAGCAAGTTCAGTCTAGTTGAAATAACTTGCTCACTGAATGAACCAAAGTCAGGTGGAATCTCCCTTTCCTACAAAAAGGCAGTCAGTCGGAGTACTGACATGTAACTTATTAAAGCCGTCTGGAAGAAACACATTCACAGCCATGAGAAGCATTAAACTTTGCGGCAAATCAATCTTGTAAAGCTTGCTGAAGTTTGAGGGTTTTGGTCGAGTCTGATTAATAACTTGCACAGGTAGAAAGGGACAGAATGAGGGAGCTTGCATTAATTCCCATCCTTTTGTGTATGTAACTAATGGTGTAACCCAAAGGTCACAGCAGGGGAATTGGCTTCTCTGTAGCGCAAGCCCATTTAACCTCTTTTTACCAGCTCAGGCAATGCTTTCACAGGAGCATTGATTTCCTATTGTGGATCTGCTCCTGGATGCATGAACTTTCTCTTGCCTATCACACGTCCTTGGTCTACAACACACTCTCTGCGGCATTCTTTCTTTAACATCTGTGTATGTGTGTGTGTTTTCGAGGCTTGGTTAACATGATGTTTCATCTATTGCAAAGCTGAAGAGAAGGGAAATATCAATACGTTTCTCCTTTAACTTTGGAACGTGAAACTCATTTTGTTGAGAGTCAAAGTACACTTGTGGGGATAGAAACATAAAAGAATTCACAGATGTCAGAATTCTAGAAGCTCTTGGAATGGTGGCACTTTGAAACCAGAAAAAAAGTGTAAAGAATTTGAAAAGAACTACCTGAACGTATATATATTACTTTAAATATGGGATGACTTTTTTTTTTAATTATGTCAATTTTGTCTATTTAAAATCTTAAAAATGCAATAGTTTTTTTATGCAACATTTGTCATATGTCCGCAAATTAGAAAAAAGAAAAAA
>NW_015518727.1:0-746 GCF_001515645.1 Sinocyclocheilus grahami | reverse complement strand
AACCCCCTGGTCACCCCTGAATGCTTTAGAATAAGGGTTAATACAGTGCACATTCTCTGAGGCTCAGGCCAGTGATTTACAGTTCTATTGGCAAAGACCAGAGATTTAGAGAGGTAAAATAATCTTATTACCAGACTGTCAAATTGTCTTCCATTTGTTTTATAAGGTTTTGCCATTTTGGAAAATGTCACATCAGCACATAAAACTGCCTGCACCTTTGATTACCATGCTCAACTCCTTCACTTTGAGTGTGTGCTCCATTTTGCGGATTTTATAAGCGTAAAAGGGCCAGAAAGTATCAGCAGACTGGGAATCATAAAGGGTGATGGAAAGGAGGTGTTGACCTATGTAGTTGTAGATATCATTGCTCTATTTTTCTAACTTGCAGTAAAAAAATAAAATTAAAAAAGTGAATGTTACATTCATTGATGATATAAAAAAACTTGCTCAAGACTGATAAAAAATAATTGATGAACGGAAAGAAATTTGCATAAAGCAGATGTATTAGTTGGTCAGATTTTTTGTAAAAGGAAAAACAAATGTATGAAAAAAATAAAGAATCTGGCGTAAGGAAAATGTACAGTATAAAATTTATTTGAATTTTTTTTTTTTGGAAAAGGAAACAGAAAGTGGAAAAAAATTGGCACCACATGAAATACAGTGGGGAAATATGTATTTCTCGCTTTTAAGTTTGTGCAAGTCTGATTTTCTGGGCAAAGTTTCAACATTTAATGTTATGCGCCTGA
>NW_015518726.1:2437-2981 GCF_001515645.1 Sinocyclocheilus grahami | reverse complement strand
TATATCAATTTAAATCACAATATTATCACAAATAAAATCACAATATTATAAAAAAATTAGTAAGTTATAGAATAAGTACATAATATTTATAACTTAATATATCATATAATATTATATAATATATAATAATATACTGTCAGGCTACCTTAAAACATGCATTAATAGTTGGATATCTTAAAAGGTAATGCATAAGAGGTGGACTGAAACACTAATTAGATTAGAAGGTATGTTGTGGTCAGCTGAGGATCATGTACTGTTCTATCAATCATCTTTAACTTGTGAGACATTTAATGCGCCAAATGCAATCTATTTGTACCTTTTTTGTCATCAGTCACACACACACAACACAACTGTCAAACCGCTTAAACCGGAAATAATCTCCAAGTACTTGCTTCATTTGGGTCTCAATCAGAGAGTCCTGATAACCAATACTTTTGAACGAGTAACACTTATGAACTGCTTTCTAACAAAGAAGGAATGCTTTCCCTGCCAGCATGTGTGTATACACTAGTCAACATTTGAAGTGGATCAAAACCTTTCATCA
>NW_015518726.1:0-827 GCF_001515645.1 Sinocyclocheilus grahami | reverse complement strand
TTTTTTTTTTGTCAACATAGTTCCAGCAATATATAGCATCCTGAATAGTAATAATAGTATCCTGACAACACAAAAATATTGTTGTAATCATGAAAACATGAACATTATAGCGAGTTCACACATCGTGTTGTCAGAATATCATATACTCATCTGCGGTACAAAAGGTATAGATGCTTACAGCTACTTGTCATCACACCCACTTGAAAGTATGTGATGGGTGAAGTATCAGGCACCATTTTGGACATGTTCCGGATTGAAATAATCGCTCCGCTATTCGTGTTCCAAGTGCTGAGTGGGCCATGGACAGGGAAGCGGATATTTATGTTCGACTGCCAAATGAAAGCGGATGATCTGCCCAGACTGAGTGGAAGATGAGTGAAAATCAAAATAAATACAAAAAGCAGAAATTGCCTTTTAAAGTCAATTATGTCCATGAGAGATGGAAACATGACAGAAGTGAGTGATTAAAAGTTTTTGGAAACTGTTATGTGATAGGGCACCAAGCATTTCATTCGTTAATTACATTTTTTAAAAACTAAGTACTTTTTCCACATTTCTATGATACTGACAAGCATTTAAAGCAGAACTCAATGAGGAAAATGATAAAGTGCTTCAAAATCGTCACTTGCCAAAAAATGTTTTTATTATTAAATAGTTTTTATTATTATAAACAAATATTACAAATGTTTACAATTATATTACCAAAAATTCAGGCAATATCGTTATTTTAATTTGTAGTAAACAAGTGGTTCTTTACAAACTCACCATTTTGCATGTTAACTGTTAACTGATTTCCCTGATCAGAAAAGGTCATGGCATGGTGTTTT
>NW_015518725.1:2109-2981 GCF_001515645.1 Sinocyclocheilus grahami | reverse complement strand
GAGCACTGGTTATCTTTATGTTATTACGTGTTTGAAAGGCATGAATGTATGGTAGCAGGCTAGCAGCTACAATTGCAATATGTTAATAGTTTCAATTACAGTATTAAGTTAGATACATTTGAATAATGTATAGTAATGTTTTGAGAATAGGACTTAGAAATTAATGACATCATTTATTATTTATCATACAAAAATAAGAAAAAATGTATCTACAAATAAATTGAACTTGTAGACATTGTATGGACTGATTCTGTTTGGATATAATGCAACAAATGAAGCCATAATCCCCCTTCAAAAAAAAAAGGAAATTCACAATTATCAAATATTATTATATCATATCATATATAAACTTATGTATATATCTAATTCTAGAAAAATACTGAAACAATACTGAAGACAAAAGTGTAACAGGAAATGTCTGTGATGTCAGCACAACTACTCAGCGATGACTGGTAATGCTGTGTTAAATGGGTCAGAGCTATAAGACTCCCGGGACACACGGGATAAACACACACACACACTTAAAATAGACTCTCAGTCATATGTGGGAATTGATGTCAGCAGAGGGTCAAACTCAGCGTCTGTTCCACACACACTCCCATCAATAATATCTGTAGCCTAACTGATAGATAATGGTGCTCGTAACAGCAAGATCATGGGTTCAACTTCCAGGAAATGTAAGTCATTTTGGATAGTGGTGATTTGCAATGTGAAACTCCAAAAAGGACAGAAAAGCACTGTAAAAGCATTGTAAATGCAGCCCATAGGACTCTATATTTCAAGAGGCGATAGCTTTGTGTGATGAACAGTCCAATATTTAAGTCATTACGCACAGAAAATCTTGTCCTCTGAAACGCTTAAATCTCAATCAC
>NW_015518725.1:0-408 GCF_001515645.1 Sinocyclocheilus grahami | reverse complement strand
AAAAGCGCTATATAAATAAAGGTGACTTGACTTGACTTGATATCTATTGTTTTTACACTGAGCTAATTATATTGTCTATACCTCTAATTCTTACAGACACATTGCATTTAACATTTTATGCATTTGGCAGATGTATTTTTTTTTAATCCAGAGCAAATCAAAGGATATTCTAGCCAAGGTATATATTTTCTCAGTATGTGTCTTCCATATATGCTTTCACGCTTCAAAAATGCATAAAAGCAATAAATGAAGTAGTCCATGTGAGTCATGTACTAAAGTCTTCAGAAGCCATACAAAATGTTTCAGTCATTATTCACTGAAAATACTGAGATCAGTCTAAGCTCTCTTTAGCCATTCATGAGAGAAGTGATGTCCTATTTGTGAATGAATCATGCAGTCGGATCTCTT
>NW_015518724.1:1995-2981 GCF_001515645.1 Sinocyclocheilus grahami | reverse complement strand
ATAGCTTTTACTTAGATCTGTTATATACATGAAATGCATCCTATCTAACCATTATTTAAAAATAAATAAATACATAAAAACATGTTTCCTTGTGCCTTAAAGCTTTAACATGTTTTATGACCGCACAAGGAAAGTTATTATAGGGGTATGTGATATTCAGTGGCAATGCTAATATTAACTTTGATTTTTGAGTCACCTGGAGAAGAGTTTCTGCTGTCGGCCTCTTGCGAGGACTTTTGATCAAACACATTTTCACAAAGCTATGAAACCCTGCAGACCTGCAAAGACAAGGACACAAACCTTTCTCCAATCATGTCAGGTACTCACGGGAAAGCTTGCACTTTTCTTTACTTTTTCCATTTCTAAGAGAAATCTCCTTTCTTTCTGTGGGGTTTTGAATCTTACCATTTGCTCTTGTCTTTTAGTTTGGGAGGCTGGAAGCTGCTCTTAGACATCAACATCAGAGCTCTACAACAGAAAATAAAACCTCACTTCAAAAATGCTTTGTTACAGGGTATTTTCTGTGAAATGAGTCATTCTGACCGCATGGGATGAAGGTCAAACATAGGTGGCTGTAGCTCTGCCAATTCAATGGCGGTGATGCCCACTGCCCAGATATCACACAGATGGTCATATCCACCCTTCTTTTCCACTGCAGCCACCTCAGGGGCCATCCTAACAAAACAAAGACACATTTCCTTTAGACACCACAGCCTGCTGTCAGTCTGATTGTCTTTCAGAATGATGCAAAGAGTAAAGGAGTGAATGGAAAAGGGGCATATGGAAATGTTTGGATCATGCATTCTTTTTATGTTGTTGTGCATTGTTTAAAACCTGTAAATATAATAAAATCACAGACACACACACACACTACCATTCAAAGGTTTGGGGTCTTATGCTCACTAAGGCTGCATTTATTTGTATTTTGTAATTTAGTATTCAAAATACAGTAAAACAGTAATATTGTGAAATATTATTGCAATTTA
>NW_015518724.1:0-1704 GCF_001515645.1 Sinocyclocheilus grahami | reverse complement strand
ATGTATCTTGTATGTATCTGAATAAATGTACTAATTTCTTTCCAAAACAAAAAAAAACTAAAATCTTACCAAACCCACACTTTTGAACAATGGGGCAGATATTCAGTTTATTAAGCAGATAGATTTAAATGTACAGTTCACCTAACAATTCTGTCATCATTTACACATCATTTGTTTTTCCCAATAGCATTTGGGAAATGCAGCCCTGGTCATTTCTCCTTTTGTGTTTCATGAAAGTAAGAAAGTCATAAGGGTTTGGTAAATTAATCTATGGGTCAACTATTCCTTTGTACTAATCATGAGAGACAGTGGGATAATTGCTTTACAAGACAATCCAGACAGTGTGATTCTGCAGGACTCAAGGGCAAATCGATATGCAGACGGCTCACCAGTAGGGAGTTCCTATGAAGGACTTCCTCTTGGCAACAGAAGCACTGATCTCAGCCGCAACCCCAAAATCAGCTACAGAGAGAGAAAGAAAGAGAGAGAGATACAATAATCCAAAATGTGCAGCTTCAGATGTCTGTCTGACATAAAATCACTTACCCAGCTTAACATCTCCTCGATCAGTAAGAAGAATATTAGCTCCCTATATTAGAAGAGAAAATTCAGCTTTGTCATCACAGAAATACATTTTAAAATATAATAAAAAAACAGTTATTTGAAATTGTAATAGTCTTTCGAAATATTGCTGCTTTTACTGGATTTCTAATCAATAAATGTAGTCTTGGGCACTAGAGACTTCTTCAAATACATAAAAAAAAATCCTAAAGACCCCAAACATTTAAACAGTATTGTCATGAAAAGCCTCATTCACCTTAATGTCTCTATGTATTTTGCCTGTCTCATGGAGATGATTCAACCCCTGGGTAAGACAAGAACAGAAATCTTCTCAAAATGTAGGGATGTGTCATTGAGAAAGATTTATGCCTCCAACGATCTTTTTAAATAATTAATTAGCCTCACCTGGAGTGTTTCCCTGCAGATGTAACCAATCTGTTTTTCCTTTAAAGGTCCAGTTACTGTGAAGGGCATATTATATTAACTTTCACTTAACTGGGGCAGTGGTTAAATGCAAACATTAAACTCTCAAAGGAAAAAAAATCACCTAAAAAATGTGAGATGGAATTGTTGTTAGGAACAGCTTGAAATGTATAGTGGTTTGTGGAAAATATTCCTCTCCTTTTATGCAGTTTTCCCATCCCAGATTTAAAAAGTAATAAAGTCATTTGAGTTTGGAACAATGTGAGGGAAATAAAGAATTGTCTTTTTGAGTGATCTATTACTTTAAGATACTTAAAGGAATAGTTCACCAAAAATGAAAATCTGCATTAAATGTATTCACCCTCAGGCCATCCATGATGTATATGAGTTTGTTTTTTAATGAAACAGATTTGGAGAAATTTAGCATTACATCTCACCGATGGATCCTCTGCGTTGAATGGATGCCATCATAATGAGACTCATATGCTATCTATGGACTTGTGGATTATTGTGATGTTTTTATCAGCGGTTAGAACTCTCATTCTGACGGCACCCATTCACTGCAGAGGACCCATCTGTGAGCAAGTAATTTAACGCTAAATTTCTCCTAATCTGTTCGGATGAACAAACAAACTCCTCTACATGGATGGCCTGAGGGTAATTACATTTTCAGTAAATTCCTTTAAAGGGGTCATATGATGTTGCTAAAAAGAACATTAT
>NW_015518723.1:2142-2982 GCF_001515645.1 Sinocyclocheilus grahami | reverse complement strand
AAGTTTTCTGTTAGTCTGCTTTCACTTTAAGAAGGAAAGCACGGAGCTAATATACTGATACATATGCGTCTTCTTTCTTTCATCCATATCGATGGATCGTTACACCCCTAAAAAGAAGCATGTAAGTGCGCTATTGTTAGCCTACAATATATTTCTATTCAAAATACAATCAGGACACAATAAAATGTTTGTGGAACAATTTTGTTTACATTTTTAATCTTCAAGTTGGCAAATTGTTGCAATATAACGAGACTGCAGATTAATGAGTGTAGTGTAAAATATATTCATGTGACCTATTTCAATGTGTGTGTCTATTTCTTTTTAGTATGTGAGTCCCTGGTCAATGTTTTCAACAGGAAGGTGAGTAAATTACTGTTTGTTTTTTCTTATTTGACTAAATTGTTCCCATTTCTCCAGTTGAATTTTAGCAGATGCTTCTGAGAAAAGTGTAAAGAGCCGCAAGTGAGCAATGAAAGTTTCCTCTAAGGAGAGAAAATCATGAATGTGTCCATCAAATCCAGCATCACTCGTGCCGTTTTTCACTATCCTGACACTAAAACAGCCACCGTCAAGGCTGCAAGCATCATACATCGGCCACCGGCTCCACATCCAGCCAGAGAGAGACCGAGATCTCGTCTGTGACAGAGAACAGCACCTCAGCGGGGTTTCTCTTCAGTGGAGAAGATGATAGTGCCTGTCAGAGAGGTGCTGAGTGAAACGGTGAGGGTCTCGCGTAAAGACAGACCCCCGCTGCATCCATCTCCCTCTGGTTGCCTCTTTCTGTCTGTCTCTCTCGTTCTATGTCTTTCTTCCTCTCTGCGTGTCACCAAAAACAGTTCT
>NW_015518723.1:0-1719 GCF_001515645.1 Sinocyclocheilus grahami | reverse complement strand
AATTAAAATGGAAGAGTTTTTGAAGGCTATAGACTTTCCTTTGCACATTTATGGGAGAAGATGCAACATACTCATAGTTTTGAACTAAATGATTCAGTTACAAATTGGACTGATTGATTTCACAAGTTAAATCACTCCTGTTCCTCACACAAAGCTATCATATGACTTCAGAAGAATTGGAATATAGTGCATGAGTCATGAGAACCAAGTATAGATATTCATGATGTGTTATTTTTTTCAGCCTTAAAAATGTCTTCACTAAATCACTAGATCGAAAAAAATTAATTTTCTTTAAGGCAAATTTTTCATTTTGCATAATAGACTTGATTGTGTGAACAAGAAAAAACATTGAGCCCTAACTTCCAGTGTTTCATTTTTGCTACACTAAATTATCTAAAATGTATGAATGTTTAACATTTCAAGACATTTAAGACTTTTCCCAACAACACTTAAAGGAATAAAAAATTAAACATATATAGATAAATAAAAATAAATAGATTTAAAAGCAATAGGTTGCAAATACTTACTTTGTAAATACTGTAGATAAAATATATTTCTTACAAAAATTGGTAGTGTTATGTGTTTTACCCATATTTGAAGAATATGAAAAGTTTGTTTAATTGATTTATACAAACATTGAAATTCACTGGGTCTCTGAGAGATGGACTGCTTTTATAGTCTTTTGTGTCTTTTTGTTTCTTATGGTTCTCTATCATTGCAAAAGTCTTTTGTGTTTCAGTGCTGAAAGAAAGTCTGGAACAATGTAACAGTAAGCTTATATATCTAGCTGTATTGTTCTAGTGCAGATAGTGATGCAACATTTGTCGTAAGTATACAGTACTTGTTCTTTTGTATAAAAGTGCCTTCTACTTGAATTGATGTAAATGAAATTTTTTTTGGGTTTAAACTTCAGTACTTTTTTGTTACATCTTAGGTACTTCGCAGTTCTCATTTGATCAAGCAAATGCTGATGGTGTTTGATGGACACAGTAATGGATAGTGGATCAGGACAGTGTGTTTCTGAACAGAAGGTACTGTTTCTGCAGTCGTCTGATTGCAGTATGGTAATTCACAACACTGCACTGCAATATCACATGTTGTACATTCAGAATTAGCTCATATCTCCAGGACTTTATTATCATATGATGTCTCATGTGATTCATTCTCTTAATATCTACAATATTATTCCTGCTGTTAACAGTAGAGATTTTAATATGCCGTTTACACATCGGACAGTGCTGCTTAAACATACCAAATGATGTACATGAGTAACACAAAACAGGTCAGGATGAGGAAAAACGTCTCGGTTACGTATGGTAACCCTCGTTCCCTGAAGGAGGGAACGGAGACGTCATGTCGGATGACCGACGAAATTGGGATCTCGCTTAGAGAGACCAATCCACTTCGAGTGTAAACTAAACGAGCCAATGCACATTGGCATGCGATTATTGCATCCAGCTGCTGCTGATCACAGCGTGAGTATAAGTAGGCAGCAGATGCAGCGCATATTCAGATTTTCGCTGAGGAGCCGAGCCGGTGACCCGGCCGCTCAGCGGTGGTACAGGAGCTGTGGTGACGGGACATGACGTCTCTGTTCCCTCCTTTAGGGAATGAGGGTTACCATACGTAACCGAGATGTTCCCTTTCAGTCGGTCACTCTCGACGTCACTCGGCTGACCGACGAAATTGGGATCCTACCAAAGGGCCACAGCTACTGCC
>NW_015518722.1:2082-2982 GCF_001515645.1 Sinocyclocheilus grahami | reverse complement strand
GTTTTGCGCAAGAAAGCACTTCTTAAGCTCTACAGGAAAAAAAAATAAAAAATGTTTATTTAATATAAACAGCTAAGATAGAGGGAACAAAGTCTCTAGATCAAACCTCAGTAGAGCCTTGTAGAGAAGTGTGAAGTGTTTGCAGGGAAACAGGTGAGAGCCAAACAAGCTGTGAGAGCCTTACGGCACAGCACAAACAGTCCGCCTGCCACCTTCATTTCTACCCTCACAGCCAACTGGTTTGTCTGCTGTCACTTGCTCAGTAAATCGCTCTTGCTAGTAGATTTCACACCCAGATAGAAGCAGCCCTAATTGGTAGTGTGTGGACCACAAAAGAAGATGACACCTTTGAACATTTGCTCTTACAACTCTGCAAACCTTTTGTTTGCCACTTTTTAATTGAATTAGAGAGCCTGCTAAGGTTGTCCCATACGTCTTGATGATAAAAGCTAGCATGTGGAATGCGCTATGAAAACATCTGTTGCAAATGATCACCATTTTTCCAAGTGAGTATTTTACCAGTTTCCATTTGGAGTTGATGTTTCTTTGTTGTGACAGGTAAAAGTGGACAGAATGGACAGGTTCGCTGGTGAAGCTCACTTCTTCTTTCATTGCAAAGCAGTGTCACAGTTGCATGGTGCATTTAGCCCACAAAGTTAAATGTCACATCCAATATTCAGTGTCCAAGAATGTCACCATATAAGTATAGAATTGCCAAAGAATGAGTAAAATGAAATGAAGCTTGGGTAATTTGCAGTCAATTTTAAAATGTTGAACGCAATATGCTTAAAGGAAAGAGGAACTGCAATGGAGAAGCAATAATAAGGATCAATTTTCTAATGTTGTTCTCTTGCGAAAAGCCAAAACCGATCATCAATGAAGCACTTTGATACAAAAGTG
>NW_015518722.1:0-665 GCF_001515645.1 Sinocyclocheilus grahami | reverse complement strand
GGTTAATTTAATTTAATTTACCTACATTTACTTGAACCAGTATACCTGCAAAATTATTAGACCTGCTAAAAACTTGAAATGAACAGTATGCACTGGCTTGCAAGCTATTAAAATATGTCATAAGTAAACACGAAGAAACTGTGCTGTGAACAACAATATTACACCACATTAAACTTTCAAAGTAATTATTAAAGTCACTAAATGTCATTAGCAGGCAATTTTTATTGCATCATGACATATTTCTGAGTGAAAGGGGAAATTAAACAAGAAAAAAAAGGCAGAACAGGATTTGCATTTTTTTCCACAGGGAATTGATTAAATTTCAAAAGGTTGACTCTATATGACAGGGGGTTGGAGGATGAAAGATTATGAAGATAAACATTTTTTTTCTTTGGAATAGCATGTGCTGATGAATCATTCACAATAAGACCAGTAATGTGTACTAAAAAAGTAAATAGAGTCAATTTTGATTTCATGCAGAAAAGTAAATCAAATATGTTGGCAGCTACATCAGACTGTAAATCAAACTGAGTTAGGGTTTTTAAAAGCTGTTTTAGTTTTTGTCTCTCACAATCATTATTAATCAAAGTCATTATTTAATCACATTGAAATAAGCAATCAATTGCTATTGGCCATGTCAATAATCATCTTCACTTTCGATCCAT
>NW_015518721.1:1985-2991 GCF_001515645.1 Sinocyclocheilus grahami | reverse complement strand
TCCTTCAGAAATCATTCTAATATGTTGATTTGGTGCTCAAGAAAAATTGGTTATTATATTATCAATGTTGAAAATGTGTTTATATTAATATTTTGTGGAAGCCGTGATTTTTTTTCAAGATTTTTTGATGAATATAAAGTTCAAGAGAGCAGCATTTATTTGAAATAGACATTGTTACTGTGACTTTTGATTAATGTAATGCATCCTTGCTGAATGAAGTAGTAGCCTAGTAATTGCTTGAAAAAACTGACCATAAACTTTTGAAAAGTAGTCTAAATATAATTTTAAAACGTTATTATTATAAACTAATAAATGTATAAATAAAAACAGTACTTACAACAGTTGCATTAAATTCAATCTATTTTATCCGTACTTATTAATCTTCTAAGGAGTTAAAGAATAACAAATATATCAGTTTATAACAAATTAAAGTAACCAAATAAAAGTATGACCCTTTCTTTTGGCAGAAATGCAGCACCATTAAAGACAGAAGAGCTCCTACCTGTCTGAAACAGCTGGGGGAAGCATGACAGGATGAAGTCTCTCTCAAGTATGTTTCCCAGCTGAACGGCTCTGAGGAATGAGCAGGGGAGTGAAATATCTGAGATAAAGTATGAGATGAAGTACACAGTACATGTATTTCTTTACAGGTTAATAAAGAAAGAAAAGGGAGGCAGTACCGGTGAGCTTTTGTGAAGGGTGTGAATCCTCATTGTTCCTCCCTGATTTCTCTTTATTACTGTATTTTTAGTCTCCAAATAAATACATAGTTAATTCAAAAATTCTGAGAATGATAACAAATAAGTTACTTAATTATGAAAAAGGATTAACAAAAAAGATGAAGGTTTTAATGTCAAAATGGGATGAAGTAGCAGTTTTTACCTTTCTGGTGGGTTTTTCCCATGGTGACCTGAAGCACCACATGAAGTGGACAGAAACTGGACAGCCAGCACAGCTCTTAAACAGCCAACTGAAGAAAAGAAAAAGAAAGAAAGAAAGAAAGAAA
>NW_015518721.1:225-1612 GCF_001515645.1 Sinocyclocheilus grahami | reverse complement strand
GACTGGCATCTGAGTGCGATTTATTCAACCAACATTGTACCGTCCAAGAAAAAAAAAGGATTATCACTAAATCACAAATACCTTTAGAGAATCAAAGCGCTCAACTAAGAAAAGGTTTTCTTCTATTTGACATCATAATAAGTTACTGCGGCTTCTGAGGGACCCTGCGCTCGCTGATCAAAGCCTCGGCTCTCTCAGCAAGTGATAAGTCACATCTCCGTTTGGGGGAAATTGGCTGCAGCTGAAGTCCTGTGCAAGCTGACAGTAGGATGAGGGACTTCCTTTTTATTCCTCTGTTAGTCCACGTAATGTTTCTTAATGGGATATTCAACAAAGCTAAATTGAAAACAAATACAAACTGAAAAATGGGGTCTTGGCTACAGAGAGCCATTTCAGTCCCATCAATACGTAAATTAAACTTTTAAAATACTCTTTTAAAAATGTTAAATACTCTTTTTTTACATTCAAGTGAAATTATAGTACTACAGCCTTCAATATTTCATGTTTGTGAACTGAGAAGATGCATTTCTAATTTTTGTATAATTTGTATAATTAAGTGTGTTGAAGTTTAAGGCTGTCTTTTATACACAAATGTGAACTTAATAAATATCAGGTGGTTATTAAGGTAAAACTACACACTGAAAAAAATGGTGGTGAAACAATTTTCACTTAGAACTTGCTAGTAAGTTTTGCAAATAATTATAAAGAGACGGCAAGTAACACACTGAATTAAATGTGAAATTTTTAAAAAGAAAGCCTGACAGTATTTTCTTGTAAAATATAATCCAATATTATTAATAACTTTGAAAAGTATTTTCCCCCAGTGCATTTAGATATGTTAGACATGTTAATATATTGCCATAAAACATTTAAAAATAAAGAAAATCACTAGAAATATAAAGGCAATTTTGGAATATTGGAACTACGCAAGGTACTTTAAAGAGTTTTTTCAAGACACGTGCATTTCTACTTTATTTCTTACTTGCTTATCCTGCCAAAGTTTTCAGCAATAACTCCAGATGATGCTAAAACCAAAAATTCTCCCCCCAAAAAATGTGTTTTTGCTGGGAAAAAGAGATAGAATCCTTTCAATGTCACACCAGTGTTTCTGCTCTGAAACTACTAGCCACTTGTGTCCGGATAGCAGACAACCTCTTGCTCTCCTCCTCATTCTTCTGTCTTAAGCTGTGAATCCCATTCAGAGAGTAGTCATAAAGATTCCAAACTGCCGTAAAAAGGTCATTAGCCAATGTGCATTTGTGGGAGTCTGCAGTAGTACATGAAAAGGATTCCAACACCTCCCCTTAACAGATGATGGCTACGTTTTGTGGTCTCTCTCTGACTGTCTGTCTTTTCAAGGTCCTTGCACCACACCCCCCAGACAGGA
>NW_015518721.1:0-215 GCF_001515645.1 Sinocyclocheilus grahami | reverse complement strand
AAAAAAAAATGCATTAAAATAATGAATGCAAAACCTTTTTAATAACAGATTATTATGTAAAAACATTGTTATACAGAATAATGCATATATTGTTCTGTATTGTTACAGGATTAATATAAATGTTGTATTTATTAATTTTCATGCAGTTTTCATGTGTACAAATTTGATTCTCCACATTATTATAGTTAACTATAAAACTAAAACCATAAAAAAAA
>NW_015518720.1:2410-2982 GCF_001515645.1 Sinocyclocheilus grahami | reverse complement strand
TTACTTAATGAACATTTAAATAAGTAGAAATATAAGTTTTCATAATATTTCACTGTAATTGAACTTGACTTATTAAGGTAAGTTACCAAATTGAAAGCATTACCTATTTTTGAAAATAGAAGATAGAATTTAGCTTTGGCATTTGCTGATGAAAGCTGTGAATTTCCACATTTTGGTCAAATAAGGAAGTCCTCAGGAAGAAATCGAAAGTTCTGGTGTGAACACAGCTCTGCTAAACATGTTGAGATTTGTATGTTTGACTTATAAAGAGAATTACTCTAATAACCTTGTTTAGTCTGAGTCATAAATCTATGTTGATTAGTATTTTGTTGGTTGTGAGAAGTTTACTCAGAATCAGGAATGTCTGTGCACCTCTTTCTGATCTTTAGTCTCCCTTAAGGCGCTTGGCAGAACCACCAGCACAGTGCTCGATTCCTCTTGCTCTCAAACAACCTCACACAGTCCTGTTTTTAACAGTTAGGGAGGGACAGATGTGATTTTTCGTGATCACTCAGCTCTTTCAGTTCCCTGTCCTCATTTTCACTTTCTAAGGTAAGATGTCAGTGGGGGTC
>NW_015518720.1:0-845 GCF_001515645.1 Sinocyclocheilus grahami | reverse complement strand
TACTGGTGTAGAAAAAGCTGTTTACCAGACACTTGAGAATATTGACGCACTGTTTGAGAGCTCCAGTGATCCACACCAGTGGGATGAAGAAAAGTGGAATGATTTTCGAGGCCTGGTATACCGGCAGATTGTGGAAAGCAAATGCGTAAGAAAAGAGCAAACTTAATTTTCCTATGATAATATCTTAAACTTTATAGATGAAATTGTTCTGGGTGGAAAGTAATATATAGACCCGAGGGGGAATAAAATAGGCTACACACAATATTAATTGATTATTAGCCTATTATTATTCTGCAGTAAATTGTCTTTATTTATTTATTTCGCTCATCCAGTTCTTTGAGTCTTTTGTCGCTTTGTAATTCATTCCGAGCAATCTTTTTGTTTTCTTTAACTGGAGATTCCAGATCTTCTAATAGCTATCAGAAGTTTTGTGTTTAACATGACATTGATAATGACTTTTATATTCAGTATGTCATGTTTTCTGGGTCTTGGCAAATATAGATCATGAACAAGTCTGAAGCGGCACAGGATTTTCCCAGCAGAGAAGCTTCACTCAAGGTTTACTTCGAGGCTATATCCTCAACTCTGAAAGAAAAGGTACGCTTGTGTCCTTACCATCTAACTTTAGTCATATCTCTTGTGCTACATAATAAACATTCTAATGCTTACTGTCATTTTTCTGTGCAGGATTTCAGTTACTGCGCATGGGAAATTGTCAGAAATGAGATTCTCCACACCCTGAAGTTCATACTGGACGACACCATGTTATTCAAGTCTTCATAATTCTAAATGCTCCCTTGTATTGTATTTATTTATTTATTTATTTATTTATTTATTTATTTATT
>NW_015518719.1:2562-2983 GCF_001515645.1 Sinocyclocheilus grahami | reverse complement strand
CATAAATAATGCCCTGGGTTACTATTTAAGTCTTGTGCCAGCTGCAGTGGGGGTGGATGTTGGAGAAGCATTACCTGAGAGAGGTTAGGAATTATCCTCTCCACTCATGCAGAGCACACTTTTAATTAGATTATCCAGGCACCCATGCACAGCTGTGAGGGATTGGACACACTCTGTCAGGTCACAGTGGCTCAGTGTGGGGCTGGACTGCTTGTCCACTGGATGATTGGATGAGTCTTGTGCTTAAGGAGCTAGAGGGAAACTCAAAAAACTGCTTGCTTCTGTTATGGTGGTACATTTTTGAGTAGGAATAACAACATAAAGAAATGTAAAACTTTTCTGTCCACACTGTCCATATGAAAAAACATTGCCTAGTTTATCTTAATATTGTTGATTCCAAAATAACTTTTTACTCGGGGGG
>NW_015518719.1:0-892 GCF_001515645.1 Sinocyclocheilus grahami | reverse complement strand
TATTGTGATAATGTTATATAAAATGTAAAAATGTGCATTGTCCTTCATGTGGTAATCAGCTTGTATTTCATACTTTATACTGGTTATTTTGGTGTGGACCAAAAAATTAAATTATTCATTTAGTCCTGATTCGCTTAGCATTCACACTGTAAATTTTAACACTGAACCTAAGATATAAAACAAAAGGTATATGAATATGGTCACAACCTGACTGGACAGCTTTTATGTCAATTTTTTTGCTGACTATTTTTACCAGCTTATAACACATGAAGATCTTACAAAATATATAAAGGAATATATAAAGCGCTATAAACACATGTCATGTCTGTTTCATTCATACTGGAAGCCGGAGGGTGCCCTCACTCAGAAATTCTACATATGCATCACATAAATAACAGAACTCATGACGCTCCAGGAAATCCCTAATATGGACAAAACCATTCAGCTGCTGTAACTGGATAAACAGATAGAAACGTTTTGAATGATGTAAAATGAAGACAGTAAACACTCGGCTGCGACAATATATAGTTTATCTGTGTTCTTCAAGCCATCTCTGTTATTTTTATAATGATTAAGTATATTTATAATCCATTGCTAATCGACATAGTCTTTATTACAGTATAGAATATATCTTCTGCCTCTTTATATTATAATGTTCTCTAATAATAATATTCTCTTTTGTTAAACAACAGGTTTAGAAGCGCTTCTCATTGCAAGTAAGGAGAGAAATAAAACACATGGAAATCATTTAACACAAAACCGAACAAAATGCAATTCACAAGCACATATTGAATCATGGATGTGGTACTGAACGGTTCAATATTATTTTGAGCATTGTGGCATCCCTATTGATAATAATAATAAATGTTTCTTGAGCAGCAAATCAGCATAT
>NW_015518718.1:1739-2983 GCF_001515645.1 Sinocyclocheilus grahami | reverse complement strand
AGTGTGTGTGTGTGTGTGTGTGTGTGTGTTTGTGTGTGAGTGAGTTTGTGTGTGTGAGAGTGTGTGTTTGTGTGTGTGTTTCAGGAAAGCTTTTTGCAGCTTTTACTGGTTTATTTAAAGAGTCACTTGGAGAATCAGGTATGCTTTGTCATTATGTGGATTTGAGTGGCAAATATAAAAGTAGCCACTTTGTTCATAACTGTCAAGCATATGTGTTCAGCTGGTAAGTTTGTTATCGGTGGATAATGCCTTTTAGTGAGCTTTTGTCCTGTTCTGTTTCAGTGGAGTGAAAAAGGCGTCTGTCAAACATGGGCAACATATTTGCAAGCCTCTTTAAAGTCTTCGGCAAAAAAGAGATGAGAATTCTTATGGTGGGTCTCGATGCTGCTGGAAAGACGACGATTCTGTACAAGCTGAAGCTGGGGGAAATTGTTACCACCATCCCAACCATCGGTAGGTGACTCGGATCTGTTTTGCTAATATTAGAGCCCGAAAAGCGAGTTAATGCTTATATTTGGTCTCTGTTTCAGGTTTTAATGTTGAAACTGTGGAGTACAAGAATATAAGTTTCACAGTTTGGGACGTCGGTGGTCAAGATAAGATCCGACCATTGTGGCGCCATTATTTCCAGAACACACAAGGTACGACTTTTTCCTCAGAAATATAGTATGTTGTGTTAGATTTGGGACGTCCAGTTCAAGAATTTCCAACATGGTTTACAGTTAACTGATTGTTATCTCAGAATAAACCTAGACAGAATGAATCTGCATGTTTGGAGGGTTTTTGTCAGTATTGACTACTTGCACTGAGCTTCATGACACACTTCCGTTTTATGTGATTTATGTATATTTTCAATGTGCTGTAGCCACCTAGTTGACTAAATACCACTTCAAATGAGTGTCAGCAAGAAGACTAAAAAATCTGGACATTTTTAGGGAGATGAAAAGAGATATTCTGATGAATAATATCAGAACGACCCTTTATTTATTTGTATTAAACATTTTAATCACTCAATGGCAATCATTTCACTGTATGTAATTTACATGTTCATGCAAATTCTTAATTAATATTCATAGTAGTAGTGCTGTCAATGTGTTACTGTTTAGGATTAATTAAAATGTTTAACTTTATTACATTTTTAATGCAGTTACCACCTTCATTCAAACTATTTTAAAAGACTGGAATAAGAGCGCAACACACAACACACAAGCAAATCCTGTTTATCAGTCAAATTGATTTATAAA
>NW_015518718.1:0-315 GCF_001515645.1 Sinocyclocheilus grahami | reverse complement strand
TATATATATAAATGTTGGGAGTTTTTAACCACTGTTTCATAGTATACAGTATATGCAAGTAGTTTCATACTTAAAGTTAACATTGTAATGGTCAATTTACTAGGATAATGAAGAGATGATGGAAAATAAGAGAACAGGTAGGAATGGGTATCACGCAGGACATTATAGATTGCAGGTTAAAGTATTGCAGATTCAATGTATATATTTTGTGAAATATCTGATTGGTTTACTGTAGCACAGAGACAAGAAAGCAAATGTGTCTATATCAATAACTATTTGTTCATTTGTCTTGGGTCAAAGCTGCTTGTTATGAAC
>NW_015518717.1:1948-2983 GCF_001515645.1 Sinocyclocheilus grahami | reverse complement strand
GCTCAACGCCCACACCTTCACTCACAAACTGACAGTAATGTTCCTCCACCCTGCACTTCAGACAGCTACATCTGTGTGCAATGTCAAGCTAGTAAATACATGAATTATGAAACTGCATGTTAAAACAGTTTACCCAAATATGAAAATTAAAATGGACTTATTCTGTGGAATTTATCTTTTCTATGCAATGTGGTTTATTGTCAGTGTTGAACATAAAATTCATACAAGTTTGAAACAACATGAGGGTGTGTAAATGATGGCAGAATTTTCATTTTTGGGTGAACTATTCATTTAAGCTTGACCTTTTACCACGATACATGGAAAAAATAAAAACATACACCTTTAATACACAATATACTATTAGAAGCAAAAAAATTATTCACTAACCCTAACCCTAAGATCTGTAAACCGGCACAAAAGAAGAAACAGAGGCAGTCCATGTAATAGCTATTCACAATTTTCATATGAAGGCTTAAGTAATGCCAGTGGAGTTGCTGCAAAAATGGACAGTGAAAGCAGGTTTGCAGCTCTGTTTCATGAGACGTTTGTCTCTTCTAACATCCTGTTATACAGCTTCAGTCTAACCACAAGCTGTCAAATGGGAGTGTGAAGGCTACAGCAAGAGGCCATGCATTTTCCTATTTCATGCAGTTTTTACCCCATCACAAAAAAATAGCATACATACAATATTATTATTTATAATAAAAAGTAACATTACTATAAAATGAATTCTAATTTGATGGGCCACCAGGCCACTTTTGCAAAGAAAAGTTGATCTGTATCTGTGCTGTGCTGCACATATCAGAGATGTAGGACAGAAATATTATATTATATATTTTAACTTTTCAACACTAAGTGTTCCACAAACAGGGAACCCATGATGCTTAACCAATTTTTTTATGCCTGTCATACATTTATGGCCATACACATTTTGCATTTAATGAATTTGACAATAGATGGGATTATCATATTTACTATTGCTTTGTTTGCTCTATTTGTTTTCCCCACTCCAATTTCGTATTCTGTGTCCCAGGC
>NW_015518717.1:0-321 GCF_001515645.1 Sinocyclocheilus grahami | reverse complement strand
ATAGAAAACAAATACTACTCAGGGATCAATAAAAATCAGTAAATCAGTAAAAGCTGTAAAGAAGAGTCTAAGATCATGGTACAACCTGGAGGAAATGGATGTGATCATGTGTTTGTGAAAGCTGCTCCAGCTCGGCATTTATCAACCTCATTTGCTCAATCTCCTTCTCCAGTTGCTTCATAAGTGCTTCAGCTCGACTCACTACAGTCTTTTCTCGATCTCTGATCATCTGTGTGACCTCAGAGCGTCTTCCCTTAATGAAGCGGATGAGCTCACCAAAGATCCTCTCACTGTCCTCCACTGCTGTCTGTGCAGAGCGCT
>NW_015518716.1:2104-2984 GCF_001515645.1 Sinocyclocheilus grahami | reverse complement strand
ACACTTAACATCAAAAAAGGTGGTAATCAATTTTAGGCATGAAACAATTAATTACATCTTTTAAATTTGTAATAAAATTATTATTTTTGGCAGACATGCAGAACATGCAAGTCTTTTTGCGCTTTAATATTCACAGAAACTAGTCCCTGTCGTGATTTGATTAAGTGTACAGCTATACTTTTGATTTATCGATCCAAAAATGTTCTAATTGTATTCCGTAAATTCCATTATTGTGATTGGATTCCGTGATTCCAACCGTGTTTTCCCGCTGCACGAAATCGTTACAAATGCTTATAGATGCAAAAAGCACATAAACTGTTCTGATGTGATAGTACCTCCCAATACTGAGTAAAGCACATGTAAGTGCACTGCAGAAATATGCAAATTTGGTCATTCATTTCAATTCATATTACAGCAATACTGGAGACACTCAGAACACTGAACAAGCTCTCTGGTTAGTTGGATGAGGATTTGTGCACACAAACCAAACTGTGCAAACAGGTGTGACCTCTCGCGTCTCTGAATACAAATCATCTCCTGTATAAAGTCCAGCGGGACACTTCAGAACAGCACAGAGACTAAAGCGCTTCAATCACAACTCAGACTGAACAAGGTCGAGCTGAGTGCACTGTATTCAGGGATGCAGTATTTGAAGTGCATTTTGAGAAGGCCATAAATATTAAACACACTGCACTGCCCCTACATGGACATTTAAACACAACGCAGCTCACTACAGAAAAGAAGGGCGCCATCCTTAACAAAATATATTTATATTAAACTTTTGTTTAATATTTTATATAGCATATAACAGTACATCTTTATTTTGTAATTTAAAAAAAATACAAAATCTCAATGATTCTTCTTACAGACAAACTTTTTT
>NW_015518716.1:0-516 GCF_001515645.1 Sinocyclocheilus grahami | reverse complement strand
ATGATGTGAGTGAAAGTGGCGTGTTAAAAGTCTCTCTCTATGCCTCATTTTCAGCCTCGCGTTCTTTTAAGAGTGTAAAAAGCAATTAACACCAAACTTCCTCCTCAAATCTAATTAAAAAGCAAAAGCCCTGCAGATATTAGAGCTGTTATTAATGAGCCTCAGATGGCAGCAGCTAAAAGTGACACGAGCCCAAAACGCTGCCGTTTTACGACCCCTCTCGTTCTCTGTGTGGTCCGTCGTAAATAAATATGTATTTTAAAGTAATTACATTTTTTAATTGTCTATTATTATGGTTCTACCCCCCCGATGATGGGGGTTTTCATTTAGGCAGTAGATTTCTAGCCTGCATATTAATGACCTCATTTGCATAAATCTTGTCACTTCATTTTGACTTCTAATTAAAGCCTTGAGTAATTGGTCGTGTGACTCGTTAAACAGAAGCGATGATCTGTCCTGAGCTTATGATGTCAAATCAACACACACACACACACACACACACACACACACACACAC
>NW_015518715.1:2324-2984 GCF_001515645.1 Sinocyclocheilus grahami | reverse complement strand
ATTACATGTAACAAAGGTTTGCAGATACCAAAGCTATCTCAAATTAGCCAAACTAGTCTTTTTGGATCGTCTAAACATAGAAACCATCTAAGTTAGTAAAAGCACATTCAGTTCTTAGTATAAAATCTGCAGGATAATGTATTCTGTATTTACAAAAATCCTATTATATATAGTGTATCTTTAGTGTAACAGTAAACATAGCGCTCTACGTAAAAGTACTCTCAGAGCAGAAATGCAAGATGATCGTAAACTAAGACCTAAAAAGATAAAAATATCCGATATATACTGGAAAGCTCCCTTTGATAAGAACATGTAGTTTAACACGAAGAGTATTGATCACCAAAGGACAGAAACACGACCAGAGACAGGGTTATATTAGAAGTTATACATAACTGACCTCCCACCCCCCTCCAACATTTGACAAAAAAATCATGTTGGGCATTAGGAAGTCATAAACTGGGATGATTTATATGAAAATCATTAGGCGTCTTTGCATTGTGGCATAGTTTTTATGACAGTTAGGCACATTTTAATTACATTAATGTTTGAATTTTTTCTGTAATTCTTTGTTCACAATGGCGACTTTCATTATGTTGAACAATTACAGTAATAAGACTACCACACTCTAAAAAATGCTGGGTTAAATACAACCCAGTGCTG
>NW_015518715.1:0-836 GCF_001515645.1 Sinocyclocheilus grahami | reverse complement strand
GTTTATGTAAGAGAATCCAGCGAATTCGCTCTGGTCGATGTTGGCGATGACCAGTTGGTCTGGAGGGGTCAGCATGGGCTGCGTGCGGGTGAAGAATTTGTCGAAGTTCTCCGCCGCTTTGCCGCACTGTGAAAGGAAGGGGAGAAGAAAGACGGCGGGTTATTTTTTAGATTCAATTGAAAAGCTGGCCGTGGTGCCTGAGAGAAAATTCATTCACGTAGGACTTCCGTTACAGACGTCATGTATGCTAATATGTTCAGTAAATGGAGAATTTTTAGAACGATGACTGGAAGGGGAATATTCAGGGCTGTGTTAAAGGTCGAAACGACTGTAGCCCAGCTTTAGCACCTGTGTGGTCCTTTGAGGGGGCTGTGCAAACAAACATGGGTGGGCACAGGTTGAGATGAATCAGGTTATACCCATAAAACACATATATATACACAGAGTGAGGGAAGATCAGCACAGAGGGTGGGTGGTTTTGATGCAGACACATGAAAAGACTCTTAAAATAGTCCAGGCCTTTATCATGTGGATTCCCTTATTAGATGGCCTGAGATGGCCAATCAAATGAAAGTAGGCGGGGTTTACTGTTCATAAAAGCAGAGCGGGAATTCCAGCGTGAAGCATCAGATTAACGCTGAAAGAAAGCGAGGTAAGACGCAAGTTGCAAATCATTTAATATTATTCAACTGTTTCACGATAGAAATATTAAATAACAGACAGCAATATCCAGTGACCTTTTGAGAGATTAAAGTTGCGTGTATGAATGATAATGTTTTTATTAATATCATTACACTTTATTTGCTCTGTTTAATTTTATTTTTATTTATATACTA
>NW_015518714.1:0-2984 GCF_001515645.1 Sinocyclocheilus grahami | reverse complement strand
AGTTCATGACCCCTTTAAAGTATACCAATATTTCCCAGACATGAGAAAACTTAAAATGAAACCATGCTTTTGTCTTTCAAGATGAAACTCTCCATTCACACGCCCTAGCATGCACCACTACATCCAAACCAGTATTAAATGAAAGACAACCCAGCTTCGTTAACTCTGTAAAGCCTGACATAGGAAATAATCTATATTTTTAAATCAAATCAAATCAAATTTGGAATGGAATAATTTAGTAAATAATTTAGTGTTTGGATGTGTGTAATATAATGAGAGTGTGGAGTTCATACTCGAAGAAAAGAAACACCTACATTTTATTCAGAGGGCCAAACTGACCAAAAGTATGCTATTNTTAAAATGATTGCTTATAATGCAGCACAATTCAATGATGATTTAGAGATAAACGTACAAATAAATGTTCCTCAAAATCCTGATGTAGCTTATTTGATACTCATATTTTAACATAAATTTTTTTTAAATGATCTATAATCAAGTAAACCTAAGTTGCTGCAATCCAGTAAGAGTTCATTTTTAAATGTAACAATAAGTTATCCTTAGGCTTATTTTATGTAAAATCATTCAAAAAAATTCACAGCAAAAAAAAAACGCAACCTAAAGATGGACATTTTTACAATTATACAAAAAGGACGTTTATTTACTAAATGCGTAACTTTCAATTAGACAACAGAAGGCATGTAGCAGATTGTTAACAACAGGTTTCTTAGCAAACTTTTGATCATGTTGGTAATTTAGAGGCCTTAGAAATGTATATATGAAAAATATGTATTTATAGGGCTTTTTAGGGTTAATTACATTTGGTGCACACTGTCCTAGCAAACACCACCAGGTTAACGCATGGATCCAACAAAGCCCAATTACCACTGTATTTTGGTGCTTGTTTGCATTTTTTGGAGAAGTGTGAGCCAGCCTATACGAGTAAAAGCGCTGTCGTGATTTACCAGGGACGAATGATTTGCAACCGTCTTATCATTACGACAGACATGCAATATCTAGTTCCCCTTTGCATTTATGGATGTTCTGCAAAAGATATTTTCAAATCTTCTTTTTTATCTACAAAAGGAACTTTGAACAAGACAGGTTGATAAAAGTGGAATTAAGCCTTAGCACTGACCATGTTTTTTGGCACAGGTTGGCTACTCACCACAGGCATGATATTCCTTATTTTAGCGAAAGTGAAGGAATAGGAATACCAATAGAGAACTACTCTGGCTCTACTTTTAGACAATGAAAAAATTGTCACACATATTAACAATGTTAATATGTGTTTCACATAAATGGAACCGTTAGATTCTGCAGGTTTGTTTGTTTTTTGGTTCCTCTTACAACTACAAATTTTGATTTCAGATTGTTTATTGATTGTTATAGCAATATAGACTGTTATACTTGGCACTATTAAAATGGGACAAACTACAAAAACCGCATTGTTTGGAAATCTGATTACCACAATCTGGGTGTTCTGAATGGTTGTTAGCACTTTACAAAGTGGTTGCTAAGGTGCTCTGGATTGTTGTTAGGGTGTTTTGGGTGATAAAGTTAGTGACTAGCCCAAGTCAAAAGAGTCTATTACAATTTAAAATAAAGATTTATTTTAATAGATATATTTTAAAATGTAATTTATTCTTGTGATGACTCCAGTCTTTAGCGTCACAAGGTAATATGATGATCTGGTGCTCAAGCAACATTGCTTATTATTATCAGTGTTATAAACAGTTTTCTTTGATGAATATGATGTTTAAAAGATCAGCATTTATTTGAAATAGGAATATTTTGTTACATTATAAATGTCTTTATACTGTCACTTTGTTCTATTTAATGTGTTCTTGCTGAATAAAAGTTCATTTCTTTACTGACCCCAAACTTTTGAATGGTAATGCAGCTTTTAAAACAAACAGAAGCATTTTGGCCTGAGCTTAAAGTTATCACTAGAAAGAGTTTTTTTTTGGCCATTTCCTGTTAAAAGTGACATGTGTGTCCTAGACTTTTCTCCTTGATGCAAATCCGTCTAGCAAGGTTGTGTCAGAGAGAGCCTGCAAACTGAAACCTGATTTTTCATGTCCATAATGTGAGATCGTCCATTAGATGTGAGCTCTAGGGAGGCATCAAACTGCTGAGAGCAGAAATTAGAGCAAAATAATCTGTTTATTTCAGGGTGCACTAACAGAAATGAAATTACAGAGCTGGACTAAATGATTAAATCATTGGTAATCCAGGATGGGTTAATCTGTGTCTGGCAGTGGCTGTGGGACAGTATGGTTTTGTTTTCAGTGAACAGAATACAATGCAGTGGCGGTGTTTCACAAAACCACAGGGTATGGCAGTGGTGTAAATTGCAGTCCGGGTTTGCGGGGGACGATCGCGTAGGATATGGCGACGAACAACCGGGGTATGGCAGGGGAGGCCAGGGTATGACGCCATACGGAAACGCCGCCCCTGATACAATGTGCTCATCCATGAATAAAATGGAGGGGAATGTTTTCATGAAGTAAATGTGTTTAATGTGTCATTTTCCACTCTTATAATTCACAGGATATGGTCACACCGCCCCTCTCTCTGATGGTGGAAAGGCTTTCTGTATCATTTACTCTGTGATTGGCATCCCCTTCACCCTCCTCTTCCTCACAGCTGTGGTGCAAAGGATCATGGTCTATAGCACATGGCGGCCCATTATGCACATTCATACACATTGGGGCCTGTCTAAACCCCTGGTGGCTGTCGTTCACGCAACCCTGCTGGCTGTCGTGGCTGTGTCCTGTTTCTTCCTCATCCCTGCCGCCATCTTCTCTGCCCTAGAAAAGAACTGGAACTTTCTGGAGTCCTTCTACTTCTGCTTTATCTCACTCTCCACTATCGGTCTTGGTGACTATGTGCCCGGAGAGGCCTTTAACCAGAGGTTTCGTGAGCTTTACAAACTGGGCATCACTGGTAGGTGTGGTTTCAGTATGCATTGAATATATTTAAAA
>NW_015518713.1:1859-2778 GCF_001515645.1 Sinocyclocheilus grahami | reverse complement strand
ACTCACTCTCTCTCACACACACACACACACACACACTCACACTCAAACTCACACTCACATTCACACTCACACTCGCACATGCACACGCACACACAGACACTCACACTCACTCTCTCTCACACACACACACACTCACTAACACACACACACACTGATACACACACACACACTCATACACACACACTCACACACACACACAGCATTTCTCTTCCTAACCCCAACTCTAACGTGTGTGTTGCAGGGTATTTCGGGTCAAAGGCTAAGCAAGGATCACGTGGAGGTTCTGGGTAACCTGACCTGCACACTCGACCCCGTCTACATCCAAAACTCTGATCCAGCCATCATTGAGAGCCTGAAGAACTGCCACGATCTGTCCGACGCTCAGATCAGCGCTGTGCAATCGCTGCTGCTCTCAGGAGAAACTGTCTATGGGTGAGAAAAATCATGTTTCTGAATGCAAAGAGCACTTCATTCATAGTTCAGTCATTCAAGGAACTCGAGTTCACTGCGACCATTAGAGTCACTGCACCGAACTGCACACAATATAAGTCAAACATCAGAAAAGGGTTTATTCTGAGAGTTAATAACAATGAATTAAATAGATCTTTTACAATTCGTCTCATACAAACACTTAAATAATGTACTGCAAACTCAAATCAGAGTAAAGCGGTGCATTTATTCCTGTAAGGCTGTCTGCTGTGTGTGAAGCGCTGTATAAATCAGTGAGGTATCGTGAGCAGACGAGTAACAGTTGTGATGTGTGTTGGGTTTCAGGAGCTCTTCTGCTTGGGATCAGCAGACGCTGGAGCGCCTCGACCTCATGCCGCTGTACTTCACTGACGACTTCTGGAGCCACTTCAGTGCTGTACGGACGCTTATTCTCTATTGAGCTCATTTGTTCCAGGTGTGTGAACTGCAG
>NW_015518713.1:0-1041 GCF_001515645.1 Sinocyclocheilus grahami | reverse complement strand
AAATCATTGCAAAGATGAAGCCTGCCATCTACACCATCAGTTTTGGTATTTGATTGGCATTTAACAGGCAAACGGTTTTGAAAATCTGATTTTATGTATATAAATAACTGTGGATAAACCTTTGCTAAGGCGTATGGAGCTCAGACAATCATGGGAAAATATAGCATGAAGCTCCTTTTGATTATTAGTAGAGTAATAATAACCAGGAAGCCTAAACTGGCCGCTAATAATAGCTGACTTGTAACAGTGAAACTCTGTGACATGAAGAGGAGTGTAGCTGTTACAGGATTGTTTGATGGTGTTGATCTTTGTGTCGGTCAGACTGCACCGCGGGCAACATCACCGAAGCCACGATCGCAGACGCCTCGTTCCCCTTCGGCTACACCGCGGCCCAGTTTGACACCTGTCTGGCCGTGAGGGTCCTCAGAGATAACCTGGCGGCGGTCATGGAGAAAGTGGACGACAACGATTACCAGAGAATCATTCTGAGCAAGCTGAAGCAGGTGAGCGAGACGTGAGGCTCTGCCGCGTGTGGTCTGGCGAGCGTCGCTGTGTAACGCTGATGAACGCTGTGTTCCAGGTGTATCCCGCCGGTCTGTCCGACAGCGTGCTGCAGCTGCTCGCCTCTGTTTCACGCCAGGCCACGGTGCAGGAGATCAGGACCTGGAACATCACCACCATCGACACGCTAACAGCACTGATGGACCAAAACAATGGAGAATGGGTCAAAGACAAGGTGTGAGAGAGAGAGAGAGAGAGAGAGAGAGTGTGCGTGTGTGTGAGAGTGTGTGTGTGTATGTGTGTGTGAGAGAGAGAGAAGAGAGAGTGTGTGTGTGTGAGAGAGAGAGAAGAGAGAGTGTGTGTGTGTGTGTGTGTGTGTGAGAGAGAGTGTGCGTGTGTGTGAGTGTGTGTGTGTGTATGTGTGTGTGAGAGAGAGAGAAGAGAGAGTGTGTGTGTGTGTGTGTGTGTGTGTGAGAGAGAGTGTGCGTGTGTGTGAGTGTGTGTGTGTGTATGTGTGTGTGAGAGAGAGAGAAGAGAGAG
>NW_015518712.1:1458-2984 GCF_001515645.1 Sinocyclocheilus grahami | reverse complement strand
GTCATTAGACTAATGAACAAATTCTGCCTATTTTAAGGCTATCACATTGTTATCATTCCACATGTTGTTATTCAGAAAAACAAGTGGTGAAAGTCTTCGCCTGTTAACAGCACGGCCTGCTGTGAAGAAAATGTGCTCTGACGGCACAGGGACACACTGATATCGGTCTGATAAGCGACTGAGTTTCTCATTGCGGTTTTCTTCCCACCATAAAGCAGATCCTCATATAGTGGGATGCTTGACTCTAACGAGAACTGAATATGCCAATAAGAATCGAAATATTGCCACATTTGGCTCTGCCTGAAAGTACACGGCAGTATCTCTCATCAACCTCGACATCATGTATTCGCACACAATGTGTTCAGCTGTAACGGTGAAATTCAGGTGACGGATTCAATACATTTCATTGGTGAAAAGTTCGAATAGTGTTTTTGCAAGTCAACTTGGTGCAAACGAGATTAGATTTGAGAGCCATGAAGGACCAGACACAAAACTGGCTTCAGCTGACTAAGTCATTTGGATTACTTTTATGATGATTTTGTGGAGCTTGACAGTGTTCTTGCCTAAAAATGCCTTTTAATGTGGAAGAAATATGGGTTTGGAACAACATAAGGGTCTGTAAATAATGACAGAATTATAATTGTTGCGTGAACTATCCCTTTAAATACTATAAAAGACAACTTGGATAGCACGGTTTAATGACTAAAACAACAGCACGAATTTCTGGGAAAATGGCTTTAGCCTGCTGTTAATTACATTTTATTTTTTGTCAGTGTCGTTCATGTCGCACATTGTTGGATTTGACATGCTTTGTGGCCAGCTTTGAAACATTTCATGAAAGCAGACCGATTTTCTTGCCTCCGCTTTATCAGGTACAGTGAGTTAAACGCAGACCACGAGTAGCCGACGGCGCAGAGAAGCTTTTAGTACTCAATGTTAGGGATCGCTTTGAAAGCTCTTTACTTTCCATCCCACTTGTCTGTGGAAACACGATAAAATCAAAAGCCTTTTCCGCTGAATGTACCCTTTGGCCCTAATTGGATTCGATGAAAGTGTTTGCCTCTGGTTTGTGTCAGTAGAATGTACTATTGAGTTTGAAACGGCCCGAAAAACATTGTACGAAAGTCACACGTTTTCATTTTTCACATGCTGAATTGATTGAATGTGGTGTCAAGGTGCATGATTTACATGTCTGATCACTGGTTTAATTTTTTTTTTTTACGCTGCTTACCACAAATGCATCGGCTTAGAAGAGTTTCCTCTTTTGTGTGGTCACCTGTCATTAACCTGGAATCCCCATTCCATGCAGTTTGAGTGAGATTCACGCAAACTAGCAAATGACGGTGGATTGAAGAGAACAAAGGCATGTGGGCTCATGCTAAGCATGATGGAAGAGCTGCAGCAAGGCTTATTGTTGTGGAAATATTTCAGTCTTGTGTAGTAGTGTCCTCAGCACAAGCCGAACCAGAACCGGGTTCTTTTTGAAGATCATCTTCAAAGGACTTCAAGAAACATAAAAAAAAAAA
>NW_015518712.1:0-1304 GCF_001515645.1 Sinocyclocheilus grahami | reverse complement strand
GAGTTGGTAAGAATTTTTTTAGGTGATGTTTTAAAAGTATCTTAAGCTCACCAAGCTGCATTCAGTTGATCAAAAATACAGTAAAACAGTAAAATTGTGAAACTGTTTTTCTATTTTAATATATTAATATTATATTACATATAAGACACCATATAAATGTCTTTACTTGTCACTTTTGATCAGTTGAATGCATCCTTGCACGAAAAGTATTAAAAATGAAAAAAATACATACTGATCCTAACTTTTGAACAGTAGTTTTGAACACAAACATTTACATAAAGGTGTATTTTGAATGCATTTTTCTCCATAACCTTTACAGCACTTATATTTATTCATATTCAGCTCCGTTCCTCATGGTTTTCCCTGTAGGCCACCATCATGTCGGGCAGCTCTTTGAGTTTAAACCACGATCCTGCACCCACCCGAAGCCATCTGGGCCGCCAGGCCAGCTTTCAGGAACGTGGCAGCAACAAACCACAATACACACAGGCCAACCGCAGCAACACGCTGCCCACCGACGTCGGCAGAAAAGCTTTCGCCATGAGGAGAATGAAGCAAGAGATTAAAGACATCATGTCGCCCACCCCAGTTGAGCTTCATAAGGTGAGAATACAGGTTTTTAGGTTTTAGTCATTTCTTGATAAATTGGCTATACAGCAGCCTAATGTGTGTAACTGCCCCCCCACATTCATAGGTGAGCCTTTTGAAGGACTCGGACCTTGAGGACTTCGGGTTTAGCGTGTCTGACGGAGTCTTGGAGAAGGGGGTTTATGTAAACAATATCCGTCCAGGTGGCCCTGCTGAAATCGGAGGACTCAAGCCATACGATAGACTTCTACAGGTGAGCTACAGTGATGCAGACCCATGGTATTATTGGACAACAAGTACATAGGGCCCAAATTCCATTTCACCCCTCCCCCCTCGAGTGCAGACCCATGGTATTATTGGACAACAAGTACATAGGGCCCAAATTCCATTTCACCCCTCCCCCTCCCCCCTCGAATTTAGTGATCTAAATTTATGCTTGCTTTGTGCCACAGATAAACCACGTCCGGACTAGAGACTTTGACTGCTGTTTAGTGGTTCCTCTTATAGCAGAGTCCGGGAACAAACTGGATCTAGTCATAAGCCGAAACCCGGTTTCCTCGCAGCCCTCAGAACTGAACCCGTTGTCCAATGACGAGGCAGTGAACTGGACTGACCCCGGGGACCCTCTCGAGCAGCCCACCGCAGGGCTGGAGCAGGGCCAGCACAATTCGACGCTAGCGGGACTAGAGGACAGAGACCCCAACAAGACTTTATAG
>NW_015518711.1:1139-2985 GCF_001515645.1 Sinocyclocheilus grahami | reverse complement strand
ATATAGTCATCTTTGGTTCTTTTCAAATTATAACAATTTGTACTAAAACTATTATTTCATGCTCATGTATTTAATTGGTTGGTCTGTAACTCAGGGTTCAGAGTCCTGATCAACCCTGACTGTGACAGAACATTATTGCTTAATTTTTTACGTCTTTGCATAGGCTTTCTTTCTCAGCAGTTGCGACGCTCCTGCATACCGATGCAGAAAACTCTGGGAGAGTGAAGAAAATTACATGTAAAAAGAAGAGAAAGATTTTCAAGAGCGTGACAAGGGAGGTGCCTGACGCAAAGTGGCAGATAGTAAGATTGAAGCGTTGGAGAAAGAAATAGTGTGAATGAAATCTGAATAAACCAGCGTATGGAGAGATTGAGGAAGGGGGCAGAATGAGACTCTAGAGTGTGACAGTCAGATTGAAAGCTAAAAGGTTTGTGTGAAGATTGATTCACGAAAGTGAATTGAGGTGAACTGAATTTTAATGTCTGCATTTGGTTCTTGTCCTCGTCTCACATCAGTCTTTTTTCCTCGTTCACTCTCACTCTCTAAAGACACTGTGTCTGGTCAGAACTGACTATGTCCACAGCGCTGACCTGTGAAACCTCCCCACTTTGTGAACCTGTGCGGCCCCTACGCTCCTGATTAGGACTTAGTGATGTGTTAAGCCAATAAAGAGGCAAGAAGAGCCAAAGACAAGCTTTTCTTCCTCTCTCTTTTCACACACATTTACACTATTCTGTTTCTGTGTGGATGTAAAAGTATTGCTCTGCCGCGGGACAGGGTGACATTTTCACTCACACATTCTGTCTCTCCACTCACTGCCTTATGAAACAGTACATTTAAAGACTGAGACAGCCTTAAGAAATCTCAGGATTGTAGGGGTGGTTTATTTTTGCTTTTGCATGTGCCTTTTCATGCATCGATTCAATTTGTTTGTTGTTTGTGCATTGGACTAGTTTTACAAAAGTACAAACATCATTCTGAGTAATGCTTGATATCTAAACAACAAGGCTGGTCAGTGACAAAGCACATGGCAAGCTTTTAAATGTCATCTGAAATGTATTAATCTAGATTTTAATTTTATTTATTTTATTTTGATATTTTATATGTATACACTACTTTTCTAGAAATGGTTGTTTTAATGCCTTGTAAACATGTCAAGTGGTGTAACCATCAAGTAACATTTCTTTATAATTCTTTATTAAGGTCAACTTGTCTGAAATTGAGTTGCCGACCTTGTCACAGTCCCCAGGGTCTACATGAATCCTCTCTATGATCATTTTCTTTTCTATGGTTTTCTTGTCTCATGACAACAAAATGTTTTATGTTGATTAAATGACTTGGGCAGACAAATTGTACTATTATTAATATTTTAAAACAAAAACAAGCAATTTTACTTTTAAAATATTTTCTTTTCAAGGGTTTCAGCCTTTTGAGATTTTTTTTGTTCTTTTTTAAGAGACTTGAGATTTATAGAAATGAATTGTATAAAGTAAATAGTTTTTTTTTTTAAGGTCTGGATAAAAAAAATTACAAATCTGACTTGTAATTTAATTATTTTTCTAAAGCTCTTCCTCTATGACTGCACCGAAGTGTCCCCATTTTCATTGTTGTTTTTCGGAGGGGATATTTCCATCCAGAGGGACCAGGACCAAGAGACGATCGCCGTGGACGAGTGGATTGTGTTTCAGTCCCCGGCCCGCATTGCGCACCTTGTCAAGGTGAGCGTTAACTTGACATTTTTTGGATCATACCACAGAGCATTCAGTGATGGGTTGCAGTTATTCTTCAAATTTATTCTTTTAATTTAGGACCTGAGGAAGGAGCTGGACGTGTTACTGGAGGAGAA
>NW_015518711.1:0-233 GCF_001515645.1 Sinocyclocheilus grahami | reverse complement strand
TTGGTTCCATTTCTTACTCCCATTGCCTCTTCATTTACATAAACATAAAACTGCCAAAAAAAAGGACTAAAATAAAGAACCATACAAGGGTCTTGAAATTTCAACAATGTGATAAATTGAAGTAGTGCTGAAAAAAAGGTTTCTACTTCAAACAGTATTTGTGGAACACTTATAAAAGATCTCTTTACAGTGGAATGAAATGTTCAAAAATAAAATGGCCTGCTTTCAACTGT
>NW_015518710.1:2579-2985 GCF_001515645.1 Sinocyclocheilus grahami | reverse complement strand
ATTTGTACATATTGGGAAACTGCTATATTTCTTCTGTTCTGAAAGTGCCTCCTGCTGGCAGAGAATGAATTTAGATTTTTTTTTTAAAAGCCTGTCTGCTGTTTTTGTTCAGACTGATGCGAAAATCAACCCATGTTTTAACGCAGCAAACACGCAGAGTTGAAAATGTGAACCGGTGGATCGACAAGAAGCTCATGCATTATAAAAATCTAAACAAAGACAGTAAACTACATTTATATGTTATTTAATTAATATAATGATTTATAATAATTGTTTAAATTAATAATAATTAATACTCATCCATTTTTTCAAAAAAGGTTTAAAGGCTGAAATGTGAAGTTTAGCATTTTATAAAACTCTTTTTTTTTTTTTTTGGGTGAAAACCTGTATCTGAACTGTAAATCAT
>NW_015518710.1:0-931 GCF_001515645.1 Sinocyclocheilus grahami | reverse complement strand
TTTTTTAAATGTATACACTCACTCCAGTCATATATTATATTGTTTTGTATTGTATTATATTATTGAAATGACTTTATCTCACAAAAGCAGATGCACTTGGACCCACATAAACTGGATATGAATGGAAAACTTGATCTGTTCAGCCGTCCTCCAGCTCCAGGTGTGTTCCCTGGGTTCCCCTACCCTCATGATCTGGCCAGACCCCTCTTTTCATCAACAGGTATGTGAAGAAAACTCAAAGTAAACATGAACTCAAACTTGACCCTATTTAATAACAACACACATTCCTGGTTATAGTGTGCACAATTCACAAAGGAAAAATGTATGCGTAAAATCAAATCCTGCCCTACAAGGTTTTTCTCATTCTCAAGCTGAAAAGATAACCGTTGTAGATGAAAAGTTGCACAACCATTCCTGGAAATAATTCCCTTTCCTGCTGTGTTGTGAAAGCCTGATGCTAGACCTGACCGCCTTAAGAAATTCTACGTAAATATAATTGATTTTCATTTCACTTATAAACTAGATTTATAATCCAATCAAGATACTGCTCTCACAGAGTATTTATGTCTTATCTTGTAAATTATACTGCAATCGCTTTATTGGCATGGCTTCAGCATAATAAAATGAATTTGTATGTCTTTTCTTTCTCTCGTGCTCCGTGCTCACTAATTTGCATGTTGTTATTTTGAATGTTGTCTTGGCTCAACGCTGGGGCCACAGGCATGAATATAAATGCTTTTACCTGATATAATTGACTGGTAGCCCTTTGTTGAAGGGCAACATGTGCGTGTCTGCCCTTTAGATTGTAATTATGCAGCGTGGTGTCATGAAGGAGTTTCTTCATTAATGATACACAGTTACAAATGACACATAGTTCAGGCTGAACAGACAGTTGACCCTTTCAAATGCAACCTGAACACTCAATCTAAGA
>NW_015518709.1:673-2986 GCF_001515645.1 Sinocyclocheilus grahami | reverse complement strand
AAAAAAAAAAAGCTATATATTTTTTTTTTCAATAAAAAAAGTTTAAACTATACCCTGCCAAAATTAAATAAATAAATTACACAAACTAAGTTGTTGCTTTTTTTTTCACTGAGCACATCACAATCCATTTTGGGATTGCAATGCTCTCCAGATATGCAGCTCACTAGGTTTTGGTACTTACAGGCCAAAGAGTTACAGAGTTAGAGAGAGAACGAGTAAGAAAGCGGACATAACGAAAATAATTGAGACTGAACCAAAAATCGGAGTAATTTAAGCACACAACCGCTCTGGAGACATCAAAGTGATGCATCACAGAACTGATACAATATGGATGACAAAAAGTACAAAGACTTGTTTTACTTTAAGTAGTAAGGAGAAATAGGGCAGTTTCATGTGTTACTCACCATTACAGAACACAAGCAAACAGCAGACAGGCCTGCTGCTCTCGTCACCATAGAGATCCAAGTGTATTTGTAAGTAAAGAGAGAGAGGGAAGAAGAAAGAAAGAGCTATGCCAAAAAAGAGCCATGAAACTCCACTCACCTTTAAGACTACTTGCTCGCTTTCTCTCCTGCTCTTTATCTCTGACCTACAACCAAATCAGGAGGGGGGCTGGGTTGGGTGGAGACAGGAGGTTCCAATAGTTTGACATGTTACCTTGGAACCAAACACAGAGTAAGGAGAAGAGACAAAATAAGAAAATAAAAAAAATTAAGATCTCTAAGGGAGAGAATGTCAGACTGTGCACACATACACACCAACATGTAAGGACTGCACGCTCAGGAACACATACGGTCATTCTGAGTTGAAGAATAACTGATGTTTTTCATCTGTGTAGTCTGGACTGAGATGAGTATACGGCAAGCATTTAACAACATTTAACTGCAACAGCCTTGAACTTAGCATTGGACATATTATTTTTTCCCGTTTGGGTTGATGCAAAACTGAGCATAAAGCCACGCACCTAATTATAATATAAGGATAAAGAAAGATGGATGGATGGACAGAATGACCAAATGACACGGAATAATGAAAGGATAGACATAGAATACATAGAATGATGGCTGGATGGATGGAACGCCAGAACAATATTAGAATGACAGATGGATAGATGGATAGAATACAGAAAGAGTGATGGATGGATGGATGAAACGACAGAACAATTCAGAGAAAGACAAATGGATGGATGGATGGATGGATGGAAGGATGGATGGAATGACAGCACAATACATAGAATTACGAATGGATGGATGGATAGAATAAATAAAAAGAAAGACAGTTGGATCGATGGAAGGATGGATGAATGGATGGATGAACTGACAGAACAATGGTGGATGGATGGAACAACAGAACAATACATAAAAAGACAGATGGATTGGATTTAATGCTACCATAATAGTAAAACCACATTATTCTTAAAAATATTTAAATACCATGGTAAATGAATATGTTAATCATACACTGCCATGCCATCATCATATGATACCATTACTGTACACAATATGTACACAAGAAGGATTTTGACACTACATGGTGGATTTTGGTAATGAGGCAGGATGCTTAACTAAACATTGAGTCAGCGATCATGGATCCTGCAAGAGCTGTTCAGACTCACATGAAAGAGTATTTAAACAAGAGAATGACAGACCACACTTACAAGGTGCTCTTGATTGCATGTTGCCTATTTGGTGAGAACACTTTTAGCCTAAAAGCATGCATAAATTTGTACGTTTTTAAGCTTGATGAAGAACATGATGCAAACGCAATTAGATTTCAGAACAAAGTTAATGCGGTATTTGTGTAAAAATACACAACTAACTATATCTTCATGTACTGTGTTCTGTAAACCCCACTAATTTCAATAAGAATAAAGAACAGTTCAAGGTTGCAAAGTTACGGATGAAAGAGTAACAGTACATTCGCTTCATTACAGGATTTAACAAGACGTTGGCTGTTTAAAAGGTTGTTTTCCCCACCTTTGATTTCTCTGTCTATTTCTAACACTGAATGAAAACATAAATGCCTTAGTCAAAGTGGTTTTGTTTACTTTCTCAATGCACACTTCCTGGTGTTATTGTAGATGATTCAGTGGCGAATGTTATTCCAACCGAAACATCTCTTTGTAATGTTAATAATCAAAGTTTTGCTGCTGAAACAACTTTCTTTTTTCACTGAAGGCAATACATACTGTGTTAAGTAACAGATAAACAGATGTTTAAAGGTGCAGTATGTAATATTGACAGCTAACGGTTGGAATGGATACTGCAGTCCAAATTAAAGAGTTGTTTCTCCCACCTCAGACTCGATGCTCAC
>NW_015518709.1:0-458 GCF_001515645.1 Sinocyclocheilus grahami | reverse complement strand
GGAATCACACAGACCAAAACAAAAACAGACATTCTGACATGGAACGCTCATTTCAAAGTAGAATAACTGGCTGTAGCGTTATTTTTCAGAAAAACAAATATCAAATGGAGTTTATAGCGTGTTTCCCTTAATTATCTGCAAATATATTGTGGTATTTTAGCAAAATCACATCTGGTATGTTTTGGTGCTTTTCACAGTATGTTTAAAATCAAGTCCTACCCTACATTTTTCTAAATGAACATCTCTTTCAGATGGGCATGCCTCCCCATGATATCATCTCTGATAAACCAGTGACCTCTAGGGATAAAAAACGGACAGAGATGGACAAATAAGAAAGGAGTGAGACCAGAAAAGAGGAATAAAAGGGGCCAAACAGGAACATGGTCTCTAAAAGACATGAGAGGGAATTACATTTTTTAAATTTCTGACAGCATTTCATCAGAGCAGTCCGGAGAGCC
>NW_015518708.1:0-2986 GCF_001515645.1 Sinocyclocheilus grahami | reverse complement strand
TATCACAGAGACAGTGATTAAAGTGTTTTAAAAGTGTATTGCGTTATGCATTTTGCAGTTAGATTATGAAATAAGCGAGCATTAACAATTCCAGATATTAGTTGCAGCATTGTATCTTTCTCGGCGGAAGATGTGAAGTGATGTATTGAAATGTTGTAGCCTGCACTCACGCTCCTGTGAGTTTCAGTAGGCTAATAGAAAAATCACTTCTCTGACACGTGTCTGTCAAATGTTTTATTAACCGGTAAATTGTCCTGACCTGCACACATGCTATTTTAGAGCATATAGCTTTTCTGCACAGCCAGACTTGTTTAACGTGTTTCTGCTCACCTCAAAAACGTTAAACCATGCATAGCTTGGAAACATCTATTAGCTGTTAAATATATTTGAAAATTTGCCATGCACATAATAATATAGTGCAATTATATAGACTACGTAAGCAATGACGTACATCTGAGTGAACGAGACGGTGGGAAGTTAGCGAGGTAAGGCTGCAAAAAGACTCAGTTTATCATAAACACGGATCAAGTAGCGATGAGAGAAACTAAGCTTTTTAAAATTCCGAGTCACTTGAACCGATCGATTCGCCAAATGATTCAGTTGAAGCTCTCGTGGCCATGTACATATGCATTATTGTTGAAGTAATTCCTGCTTTTTTTGTTTCCAAGCATATTTATGTGTTTGTATAATTTGTGTTCTTTTATTGATTTTTAGCACTAGTTTTGAGTGTTTTCAGGCCATTTACGGCCATTAACTCTCACTTTGACTGACTTGAGAGATTTAGGTTGGATTATTTCTTCCAGACACAGAAATCCTCCTGGTGAAGCGAGATGGCGTTTATTAAACAGGAGAGTGAAGACCTGAGGATTGCAGAAGTATTCAGCTTGAAACATGAAGATACTGAGGAACAAACAGGTTGGTTTCATTCTCAAAGCTCATTTTTTCATTAAAATGTCCAGCTCTACAGAAATGAATGATATTTTTGAAGAGTGTCATATGAGTGTCCTAATTAAAGAGCTTTTATTTGACATGTTGAGATCACATGTCCAGACTAATACTGATGCAGTCTTCAACCAGATCCTGTTTTTTCTTAAAGGGGTCATATGATGCTATTTCAATTGTTCCTTTCTCTTTGGAGTGTTACAAGCTCTTGGTGCATAAAGAAGATCTGTAAAGTTGCAAAGACTAAAGTCTCAAATCCAAAGAGATATTCTTTATAAAAGTTAAGAGTCAGCCACACCTACCTAAAACAGCTCGTTCTAACACGCCCCCACATGTCTACGTCACTATGTGGGAAGATTTGCATAACGCCGCCCAAATGTTCACGCAAAGAAAGAAGGCGTAACTTTTATTCTCGCTGTAGTATTGCTGCTGCTGCTGCCGCCATGTCGTGAAGACGCTGTGTTTCGTTGTGAAAGCGAAACTAAACTCACTCTAGCCCTCTAGCCCAAAGGTAATGGCATATGTTTCATGTTTACATTGTGCACTCCCCACCAGGTACAATATTCTGATTGTTTGCATCTTGTTTTTAAGCCCATAAATAATAATGTTCTCGTTCTAATACATTTATATTGTAATGTACTCATTCTAATATACTAAAAAAATCATATTTACATTGCTGGTAGGTATCATTGCACAAATTAACACACTCTTTACGTTTAAAAAATAAAAATTAGAGGAGTTCTAAACTAATGCGCTGTCTTCTGTATGTAACGCACACACGCACTCAGTCACTCACACAGATCATGCTGCGGCCGCACTCAGACATTCAGGAACAAAGTTTTTAGTGCTTCCCTGCAATTTTATCAACTAAATAGCTTAATCGCTCAAGAGCTATATTATCCTCCTCAACAAGGAGCTCGTAACATCATTGTTTCTAAAGGAATTAAAGCCACAGCTTTACTGTTAATAGAGAAACACGCCAAAATGGTGGTAATTCATACACACACAGCCTCTCTCTCTCTCTCTCTCTCAAAAATGAACACTTGATGAATTACACTTCTGATAATAGGATATTGAAGTGGAGATCGCTAAACTGCAAGCTAACCGGTGTTTTCAGAAAGCAAGCGCGTTTATCCACATTGGAGAGAGAGAGCACGTGCACATGGTTGCCAGGTTGACAAAGATAAGACCTCTGCCTGAATAGCAACTCCAGGTCACTAGGCTTTCTGTGAGCCTCCTTGGAAGATGTCCTGACTTGATGAATTACAGAAAGCACGCGCGTTTATCCACAGTGGAGAGAGAGAGAGAGAGCACGTGCACATGGTTGCCAGGTTGACAAAGATAAGACCTCTGCCTGAATAGCAACTCCAGGTCACTAGGCTTTCTGTGAGCCTCCTTGGAAGATGTCCTGACCATAGAACTTAGGCCTCCTCTGGCTTAAGCGATATATCCTGCTGAGGCTTCTGTTCTCAGATATCCTATCAGTGATATTATTCCCTTAAAGGTATTCTCAGGAATACCAAGCCATGAGCTCTGCCTATGGGTACGCCTTTTTTTAGAAGGGTTAAGCCAGGACTTTATTGGTTACAGTTTTTAGCATTGGTGTACACCTTAGGGATGGGAACTTATTTAGAGGAGTTTAATTTAATGTAGGTCTAGAGGTCTCTAAACTCGGTACTGGAGGGCCGCTGTCCTGCAAAGTTTAGCTCCAACACCAATTAAACTCACCTAAACCAGTGAATCAAGGTCTCACTAGGCATACAAAAAACTTTCAGGCAGGTGTGTTGGAGCTGGTTTGAGCTAAACTCTGCAGGACAGTGGCCCTCCAGGACCAAGTTTGGACACGCCTGTGTCAGTCAATAAGACGCTCATACCTTTATCATAGCAGAGTGGGTATTTTGTTCCCCATAGCATGCTGTAGGGCAGTGTTTCTCAACCAGGGGTCCGTGGACCCCTAGAGGTCCTTGACGTAAGGCCAGGGGGTCTGTATAAAGTATGGATTTTTGTATAAATGTTGTATATTTTGACATGACATGTTCCCATG
>NW_015518707.1:2207-2986 GCF_001515645.1 Sinocyclocheilus grahami | reverse complement strand
AATAGATGTGTTTTATATAAAGAAAAAATATAAATACATAAATATAATTGAGTTTAGAGTTTAACAGGGAGGTTGTTAATGTTCATATAAATTGTTTCAGACCTTTGTACCTTTGGATTGATGTCTATATTTAGACAGAGATACGAGATATCTCCATATTTACATTCCATATACATAAACTAGTGCTTCAGACAGGAATTACGCTTTGCTCATAGTGCTGTGTTACATGAGTCACTCTGTCTGCATTACCCACAGAACAGACCAGAAACAATGAAAAGTGCAAATTATATTGATGAGATCATATGTATGTCATCCAGTTTCACATGACCTTTTCCCATTATCTTTAAATCCTACTATGGCTTACTTCAGTTCTATCTCAACACCACCTTGTGCAGTATGTGTGATAACGAGCCATCAGGGGGCGCTCCAAGCACTGCATTATTATAAAATCAGAAAGACGGGCCTTTACTTTGAACTACATGCAGAGAAATCATTACTTCATATCTTGCACTACTGATTTCTGTCCTTAAGGCATGTTGTATTCGAGCATGACTCTGCATCTTAAAATCTGTTCTAATGCTGTGCTGAGCAATACTAAAATGGGTTAATAATCTAATTCCTCTGCTCATAATCTCATTATCTGATTTATGACCGCCAAAGAAACTACTGAGATTTACGGGTCAGCACAAATGGTTTGAAAACAATCTGAAACAATCTTCAAATTGGTAGTGGAAATATTCATATACAGCTCATATAAACAAACACGCTCTCCGCTTTTC
>NW_015518707.1:0-804 GCF_001515645.1 Sinocyclocheilus grahami | reverse complement strand
GTAATAGCAATATAAGATTTCCTATTGCACACATCAGGTGAGTTAATATGCAGCTCAGCAACCAAACTGAAGATGTGCAATTTTGTGAAGAGCTCTGTCCATCGCAAATGTCTCATGATTGCCTTGAATAATAAACCTGTCTTACGATATGGCCATTAGGCCAATAGCACAAGAGACCGAGCCCTGCATTTGACTCAAGTCTGTTCACTCCTTCTCATCACTAAATGAACAATGTGTTATCGTGTAGCTTTAATAATGATTATAATAAGAAGAGGCTGCATCTGTTCACCATAAGCAATTCCCCTTGTCATTTGTTAACAAGACTTTTTTTCTGTTATTCAGTGCCTATCGATAACAAGTGTCTAATCAAATTAGTCTGATTTCAAAGTCAAAGCTGGATTTTCAGTAACAGCCTCTAAACTTTAAGTGCATGCTGTTTTGAGTGGTTTCCACTTGTTTTTAGACACTTACTGTAGATTGTGAAGGCAGCACTCAATCTATGTCATGACCACATTTATTGGTATGTACTGAGAATGTATGCATTCCAAATAGCATGTCCTCAATTGCTAAGTGACCTTCCAGTAAAAGACACAATAACACTATAACCTACTGCCACTTCTACACTGAAGCCTGGTGAGAACCTGCTCACAAGGGGAAAATCCCTAGAATGTGAGTGTGGTAACTTTACAACTAAGCTTCTAAAAAGGAAAAGCTGTTATTTAATGCCATTTAAAGGGATAGTTCACCAAAAATGAACAGTTCTGTCATCATTTATTCACCCTCATGTTGTTCCAAACCTGTATG
>NW_015518706.1:2475-2986 GCF_001515645.1 Sinocyclocheilus grahami | reverse complement strand
AAAAAAAACAAGTATGGAAGAACAGTTTACTTTTATACTTATGAGAACTCACTTAACAAGCACATTTTCAAGAAATATTATGCTGTGAAATGGGGGACATTTCAAACGTTCCAGAAATTACAGGGCAAAGTCTACTGGTCTGCGGTTCTTAAAAGTTATCACTTGATGTTTCATACCTTTGCCTAGCCCGAGTTACTTTATTAGTGTTATATAAGGTGTAACACAGCATCAAGTAGAGGATAAAAATCATTTGATAAACCAGGTAAGCCAGTGTTTGAGGTTGATATATTTGATCATAAGTAGTAAAAACAGCAATAATGTGAAATGTTATTACAATTTAAACATTTATTTGAAATAGAAAGTATACAACATGAAAGTTCTTTCAACACTTTAAAAGTCTGTGTGGTGACTTTTTTTATTTTTTACCAGGGTTTAAATTGGGCCGGGGCCCCAGCACATAGACTCTAGGGCTTGACATTAACGCTTCATTAACGCCAGACAAGTAACATGA
>NW_015518706.1:0-926 GCF_001515645.1 Sinocyclocheilus grahami | reverse complement strand
CATATCATACATATCAACCAACGCAATATAGCAAGCACAGTACAAATTAGTGTAGTCGCAAATAAGCAGAGCCGATGCTCATCAGGAGCAGGTGATCTACTTACGACACAGGCGCAAAATAGTTTAAGACATGCTTTTTTTGGGCATTAAATAATGACGCAAATACCAATAATTTGATGAGCGCAAACGTTTGTAAATTGTTGCGTGATTCATTTTAATACTCTCCTTAGATAAATGTTGCGTCTGAAAAGGAAACTTCAGGCACAAAAATAACTGTCCATGCCTTTTCAGCGCTAATTCTTCATTGCGTGTCTTTAGTAAATCTTGACAGTACTATTTTAACATGAAAAGACAGCTTGTGCTGACGCAAGCTGTTAGTAATTCTAGCCCTAAGAACCACAGAGGGGGAAAAGAGCTAGAACATGAGAAAAAGAATGGGACGAGACACAGAAGGATAGAGGAAAGTCGTAAAACATGAACTTAATGAATGTCTACTTCTTAATTGTCCATAGAAGCTTTATATCCTCAATATTCAGTGACAAACTGTCCAATTCGCACTCTGTTATGAGAAAGGGGACATGACCTCTCTGACACGCCCAATCCATCACCGGTGGATCAGCCAGATTGATCTAATCTCTTCCGTTTGCTTTAGTCGATATCTGATTGGATGTCCAATAGGTCACCAATAGGTCACATTGCGATGCTTCTCACTCCCCCAATCACCGACATTATCACTACAGGAAATTATGTAGTGCCATGATGGATGGAGTCACTTTAAGTGTAAGTAGGCAGGTTACTGAGGGGAACCGAGAGCTTTTACCGCCCAGTTTGGTTTGATGGAGCACTGCTGGGTGCTTTCCAATCGCTTATGAACTCGCTTAATGCAAATGCACCAGGATCAAATCTACTTTCATCGTTAGAGAAAT